>NW_027103000.1:87500-127500 GCF_036373705.1 Amia ocellicauda | reverse complement strand
CTGGCGTGTCAGGCACTCAATTACAGCTGTATTATCAAGACAATGTGTTCGTTTTGTAATATATAGTTCCGGTCTGGTGTGGCACCCCAGCTAACGCACAACGTTGCCACAATGTTGCCACAACGTGGCGTGTTAGCAGGGACTGTCTGCGGCGCGCTGGTGTGTCCCGGGCTTTAGAGTAGAGAGACAGTTCAACTGTAAGTATGAACGGCAGAAACGGATATTGCCTTCCCTTTAAGTAGAGCGTCAGGGACAGCCTCCCTGGCTTACGGCCATACTAGCCTGAATACGCCCGATCTCGTCCGATCTCGGAAGCTAAGCAGGCTCGGGCCTGGTCAGTACTTGGATGGGAGACCGCCTGGGAATACCAGGTGCTGTAAGCTTTTGCATCTTTTACACACCAGAGCGCGACAAATCACGAGTTTTAACTTTGGATACACGCAATTTCATCATTATTTCAGATTTGACTTCCCCAAATACACAGGCATACAATAGATCTTGTTCTCCAACGTAAACGGTCCCTAGTAAATAGGGTACATTCGTAAATAAATTGAGCATCATGGCTAGAAGTGACTAAATGTTGCCTAATCTTTCTCATCGAGAAATGACACAATTACAGCAACACAAAAAGGAACTCCACCGGACAAAGATCAGTGCTCACAAGGAGCCTCATTCAACACACACGGTTCCATTCCCATTCATGCAAAGCACGAAAGTGTAAAACTTGGGAACATACTTGAGAGCAAAGATCACATTCAATCTCATTCAAGGCACGGATGTGAATGCAACGGGATGAAATTACTGAAATGATGCCTGCCCTCGAACTGTGATGATGGACTACCCGACTCGCCAATAATATTGGGTTCTGGTGTATTGAAATACAGGAGCTGCTGGATTTGTGTGTTTTCTTACCCCCTCACCATAGTTTGTCAAATGTTTAAACAACTGAACTTATATTCAAGGTTTGTTTCTCTTCATATGTTTTACTGGTTTACATTTGTCTCAGCAACCTGTTGAATGATTCTTCTGCTTTCAAAACAAAATGACAACAGGATGAATGCACACACTTGAAAATACAATACATGCAATGTTATGCATCATAGTGATGCAACCTCCTTTCAGTTTCATACTGCATGTCAATTGAAATCCTTACTGAAATGCACACCTTCTCAAGATTGCGCTTGACTGGCGTGTCAGGCACTCAATTACAGCTGTTTTATCAAGACAAATGTGTTCGTTTTGTAAAATATAGTTCCGGTCTGGTGTGGCACCCCAGCTAACGCACAACGTTGCCACAACGTTTCGTGTTAGCAGGGACTGTCTGCGGCGCGCTGGTGTGTCCCGGGCTTTAGAGTAGAGAGACAGTTCAACTGTAAGTATGAACGGCAGAAACGGATATTGCCTTCCCTTTAAGTAGAGCGTCAGGGACAGCCTCCCTGGCTTACGGCCATACTAGCCTGAATACGCCCGATCTCGTCCGATCTCGGAAGCTAAGCAGGCTCGGGCCTGGTCAGTACTTGGATGGGAGACCGCCTGGGAATACCAGGTGCTGTAAGCTTTTGCATCTTTTACACACCAGAGCGCGACAAATCACGAGTTTTAACTTTGGATACACGCAATTTCATCATTATTTCAGATTTGACTTCCCCAAATACACAGGCATACAATAGATCTTGTTCTCCAACGTAAACGGTCCCTAGTAAATAGGGTACATTCGTAAATAAATTGAGCATCATGGCTAGAAGTGACTAAATGTTGCCTAATCTTTCTCATCGAGAAATGACACAATTACAGCAACACAAAAAGGAACTCCACCGGACAAAGATCAGTGCTCACAAGGAGCCTCATTCAACACACACGGTTCCATTCCCATTCATGCAAAGCACGAAAGTGTAAAACTTGGGAACATACTTGAGAGCAAAGATCACATTCAATCTCATTCAAGGCACGGATGTGAATGCAACGGGATGAAATTACTGAAATGATGCCTGCCCTCGAACTGTGATGATGGACTACCCGACTCGCCAATAATATTGGGTTCTGGTGTATTGAAATACAGGAGCTGCTGGATTTGTGTGTTTTCTTACCCCCTCACCATAGTTTGTCAAATGTTTAAACAACTGAACTTATATTCAAGGTTTGTTTCTCTTCATATGTTTTACTGGTTTACATTTGTCTCAGCAACCTGTTGAATGATTCTTCTGCTTTCAAAACAAAATGACAACAGGATGAATGCACACACTTGAAAATACAATACATGCAATGTTATGCATCATAGTGATGCAACCTCCTTTCAGTTTCATACTGCATGTCAATTGAAATCCTTACTGAAATGCACACCTTCTCAAGATTGCGCTTGACTGGCGTGTCAGGCACTCAATTACAGCTGTATTATCAAGACAATATGTTCGTTTTGTAATATATAGTTCCGGTCTGGTGTGGCACCCCAGCTAACGCACAACGTTGCCACAACGTTTCGTGTTAGCAGGGACTGTCTGCGGCGCGCTGGTGTGTCCCGGACTTTAGAGTAGAGAGAGAGTTCAACTGCAAGTATGAGCGGCAGAAACGGATATTGCCTTCCCTTTAAGTAGAGCGTCAGGGACAGCCTCCCTGGCTTACGGCCATACTAGCCTGAATACGCCCGATCTCGTCCGATCTCGGAAGCTAAGCAGGCTCGGGCCTGGTCAGTACTTGGATGGGAGACCGCCTGGGAATACCAGGTGCTGTAAGCTTTTGCATCTTTTACACACCAGAGGGCGACAAATCACGAGTTTTAACTTTGGATACACGCAATTTCATCATTATTTCAGATTTGACTTCCCCAAATACACAGGCATACAATAGATCTTGTTCTCCAACGTAAACGGTCCCTAGTAACTAGGGTACATTCGTAAATAAATTGAGCATCATGGCTAGAAGTGACTAAATGTTGCCTAATCTTTCTCATCGAGAAATGACACAATTACAGCAACACAAAAAGGAACTCCACCGGACAAAGTTCAGTGCTCACAAGGAGCCTCATTCAACACACACGGTTCCATTCCCATTCATGCAAAGCACGAAAGTGTAAAACTTGGGAACATACTTGAGAGCAAAGATCACATTCAATCTCATTCAAGGCACGGATGTGAATGCAACGGGATGAAATTACTGAAATGATGCCTGCCCTCGAACTGTGATGATGGACTACCCGACTCGCCAATAATATTGGGTTCTGGTGTATTGAAATACAGGAGCTGCTGGATTTGTGTGTTTTCTTACCCCCTCACCATAGTTTGTCAAATGTTTAAACAACTGAACTTATATTCAAGGTTTGTTTCTCTTCATATGTTTTACTGGTTTACATTTGTCTCAGCAACCTGTTGAATGATTCTTCTGCTTTCAAAACAAAATGACAACAGGATGAATGCACACACTTGAAAATACAATACATGCAATGTTATGCATCATAGTGATGCAACCTCCTTTCAGTTTCATACTGCATGTCAATAGAAATCCTTACTGAAATGCACACCTTCTCAAGATTGCGCTTGACTGGCGTGTCAGGCACTCAATTACAGCTGTTTTATCAAGAGAATGTGTTCGTTTTGTAATATATAGTTCCGGTCTGGTGTGGCACCCCAGCTAACGCACAACGTTGCCACAATGTTGCCACAACGTGGCGTGTTAGCAGGGACTGTCTGCGGCGCGCTGGTGTGTCCCGGGCTTTAGAGTAGAGAGACAGTTCAACTGTAAGTATGAACGGCAGAAACGGATATTGCCTTCCCTTTAAGTAGAGCGTCAGGGACAGCCTCCCTGGCTTACGGCCATACTAGCCTGAATACGCCCGATCTCGTCCGATCTCGGAAGCTAAGCAGGCTCGGGCCTGGTCAGTACTTGGATGGGAGACCGCCTGGGAATACCAGGTGCTGTAAGCTTTTGCATCTTTTACACACCAGAGGGCGACAAATCACGAGTTTTAACTTTGGATACACGCAATTTCATCATTATTTCAGATTTGACTTCCCCAAATACAAAGGCATACAATAGATCTTGTTCTCCAACGTAAACGGTCCCTAGTAACTAGGGTACATTCGTAAATAAATTGAGCATCATGGCTAGAAGTGACTAAATGTTGCCTATCTTTCTCATCGAGAAATGACACAATTACAGCAACACAAAAAGGAACTCCACCGGACAAAGATCAGTGCTCACAAGGAGCCTCATTCAACACACACGGTTCCATTCCCATTCATGCAAAGCACGAAAGTGTAAAACTTGGGAACATACTTGAGAGCAAAGATCACATTCAATCTCATTCAAGGCACGGATGTGAATGCAACGGGATGAAATTACTGAAAAGATGCCTGCCCTCGAACTGTGATGATGGACTACCCGACTCGCCAATAATATTGGGTTCTGGTGTATTGAAATACAGGAGCTGCTCGATTTGTGTGTTTTCTTACCCCCTCACCATAGTTTGTCAAATGTTTAAACAACTGAACTTATATTCAAGGTTTGTTTCTCTTCATATGTTTTACTGGTTTACATTTGTCTCAGCAACCTGTTGAATGATTCTTCTGCTTTCAAAACAAAATGACAACAGGATGAATGCACACACTTGAAAATACAATACATGCAATGTTATGCATCATAGTGATGCAACCTCCTTTCAGTTTCATACTGCATGTCAATTGAAATCCTTACTGAAATGCACACCTTCTCAAGATTGCGCTTGACTGGCATGTCAGGCACTCAATTACAGCTGTATTATCAAGACAATGTGTTCGTTTTGTAAAATATAGTTCCGGTCTGGTGTGGCACCCCAGCTAACGCACAACGTTGCCACAATGTTGCCACAACGTGGCGTCTTAGCAGGGACTGTCTGCGGCGCGCTGGTGTGTCCCGGGCTTTAGAGTAGAGAGACAGTTCAACTGTAAGTATGAACGGCAGAAACGGATATTGCCTTCCCTTTAAGTAGAGCGTCAGGGACAGCATTCCTGGCTTACGGCCATACTAGCCTGAATACGCCCGATCTCGTCCGATCTCGGAAGCTAAGCAGGCTCGGGCCTGGTCAGTACTTGGATGGGAGACCGCCTGGGAATACCAGGTGCTGTAAGCTTTTGCATCTTTTACACACCAGAGCGCGACAAATCACGAGTTTTAACTTTGGATACACGCAATTTCATCATTATTTCAGATTTGACTTCCCCAAATACACAGGCATACAATAGATCTTGTTCTCCAACGTAAACGGTCCCTAGTAAATAGGGTACATTCGTAAATAAATTGAGCATCATGGCTAGAAGTGACTAAATGTTGCCTAATCTTTCTCATCGAGAAATGACACAATTACAGCAACACAAAAAGGAACTCCACCGGACAAAGATCAGTGCTCACAAGGAGCCTCATTCAACACACACGGTTCCATTCCCATTCATGCAAAGCACGAAAGTGTAAAACTTGGGAACATACTTGAGAGCAAAGATCACATTCAATCTCATTCAAGGCACGGATGTGAATGCAACGGGATGAAATTACTGAAATGATGCCTGCCCTCGAACTGTGATGATGGACTACCCGACTCGCCAATAATATTGGGTTCTGGTGTATTGAAATACAGGAGCTGCTGGATTTGTGTGTTTTCTTACCCCCTCACCATAGTTTGTCAAATGTTTAAACAACTGAACTTATATTCAAGGTTTGTTTCTCTTCATATGTTTTACTGGTTTACATTTGTCTCAGCAACCTGTTGAATGATTCTTCTGCTTTCAAAACAAAATGACAACAGGATGAATGCACACACTTGAAAATACAATACATGCAATGTTATGCATCATAGTGATGCAACCTCCTTTCAGTTTCATACTGCATGTCAATTGAAATCCTTACTGAAATGCACACCTTCTCAAGATTGCGCTTGACTGGCGTGTCAGGCACTCAATTACAGCTGTTTTATCAAGACAAATGTGTTCGTTTTGTAAAATATAGTTCCGGTCTGGTGTGGCACCCCAGCTAACGCACAACGTTGCCACAACGTTTCGTGTTAGCAGGGACTGTCTGCGGCGCGCTGGTGTGTCCCGGGCTTTAGAGTAGAGAGACAGTTCAACTGTAAGTATGAACGGCAGAAACGGATATTGCCTTCCCTTTAAGTAGAGCGTCAGGGACAGCCTCCCTGGCTTACGGCCATACTAGCCTGAATACGCCCGATCTCGTCCGATCTCGGAAGCTAAGCAGGCTCTGGCCTGGTCAGTACTTGGATGGGAGACCGCCTGGGAATACCAGGTGCTGTAAGCTTTTGCATCTTTTACACACCAGAGCGCGACAAATCACGAGTTTTAACTTTGGATACACGCAATTTCATCATTATTTCAGATTTGACTTCCCCAAATACACAGGCATACAATAGATCTTGTTCTCCAACGTAAACGGTCCCTAGTAACTAGGGTACATTCGTAAATAAATTGAGCATCATGGCTAGAAGTGACTAAATGTTGCCTAATCTTTCTCATCGAGAAATGACACAATTACAGCAACACAAAAAGGAACTCCACCGGACAAAGATCAGTGCTCACAAGGAGCCTCATTCAACACACACGGTTCCATTCCCATTCATGCAAAGCACGAAAGTGTAAAACTTGGGAACATACTTGAGAGCAAAGATCACATTCAATCTCATTCAAGGCACGGATGTGAATGCAACGGGATGAAATTACTGAAATGATGCCTGCCCTCGAACTGTGATGATGGACTACCCGACTCGCCAATAATATTGGGTTCTGGTGTATTGAAATACAGGAGCTGCTGGATTTGTGTGTTTTCTTACCCCCTCACCATAGTTTGTCAAATGTTTAAACAACTGAACTTATATTCAAGGTTTGTTTCTCTTCATATGTTTTACTGGTTTACATTTGTCTCAGCAACCTGTTGAATGATTCTTCTGCTTTCAAAACAAAATGACAACAGGATGAATGCACACACTTGAAAATACAATACATGCAATGTTATGCATCATAGTGATGCAACCTCCTTTCAGTTTCATACTGCATGTCAATTGAAATCCTTACTGAAATGCACACCTTCTCAAGATTGCGCTTGACTGGCGTGTCAGGCACTCAATTACAGCTGTATTATCAAGACAATATGTTCGTTTTGTAATATATAGTTCCGGTCTGGTGTGGCACCCCAGCTAACGCACAACGTTGCCACAACGTTTCGTGTTAGCAGGGACTGTCTGCGGCGCGCTGGTGTGTCCCGGACTTTAGAGTAGAGAGAGAGTTCAACTGCAAGTATGAGCGGCAGAAACGGATATTGCCTTCCCTTTAAGTAGAGCGTCAGGGACAGCCTCCCTGGCTTACGGCCATACTAGCCTGAATACGCCCGATCTCGTCCGATCTCGGAAGCTAAGCAGGCTCGGGCCTGGTCAGTACTTGGATGGGAGACCGCCTGGGAATACCAGGTGCTGTAAGCTTTTGCATCTTTTACACACCAGAGGGCGACAAATCACGAGTTTTAACTTTGGATACACGCAATTTCATCATTATTTCAGATTTGACTTCCCCAAATACACAGGCATACAATAGATCTTGTTCTCCAACGTAAACGGTCCCTAGTAACTAGGGTACATTCGTAAATAAATTGAGCATCATGGCTAGAAGTGACTAAATGTTGCCTAATCTTTCTCATCGAGAAATGACACAATTACAGCAACACAAAAAGGAACTCCACCGGACAAAGTTCAGTGCTCACAAGGAGCCTCATTCAACACACACGGTTCCATTCCCATTCATGCAAAGCACGAAAGTGTAAAACTTGGGAACATACTTGAGAGCAAAGATCACATTCAATCTCATTCAAGGCACGGATGTGAATGCAACGGGATGAAATTACTGAAATGATGCCTGCCCTCGAACTGTGATGATGGACTACCCGACTCGCCAATAATATTGGGTTCTGGTGTATTGAAATACAGGAGCTGCTGGATTTGTGTGTTTTCTTACCCCCTCACCATAGTTTGTCAAATGTTTAAACAACTGAACTTATATTCAAGGTTTGTTTCTCTTCATATGTTTTACTGGTTTACATTTGTCTCAGCAACCTGTTGAATGATTCTTCTGCTTTCAAAACAAAATGACAACAGGATGAATGCACACACTTGAAAATACAATACATGCAATGTTATGCATCATAGTGATGCAACCTCCTTTCAGTTTCATACTGCATGTCAATTGAAATCCTTACTGAAATGCACACCTTCTCAAGATTGCGCTTGACTGGCGTGTCAGGCACTCAATTACAGCTGTTTTATCAAGAGAATGTGTTCGTTTTGTAATATATAGTTCCGGTCTGGTGTGGCACCCCAGCTAACGCACAACGTTGCCACAATGTTGCCACAACGTGGCGTGTTAGCAGGGACTGTCTGCGGCGCGCTGGTGTGTCCCGGGCTTTAGAGTAGAGAGACAGTTCAACTGTAAGTATGAACGGCAGAAACGGATATTGCCTTCCCTTTAAGTAGAGCGTCAGGGACAGCCTCCCTGGCTTACGGCCATACTAGCCTGAATACGCCCGATCTCGTCCGATCTCGGAAGCTAAGCAGGCTCGGGCCTGGTCAGTACTTGGATGGGAGACCGCCTGGGAATACCAGGTGCTGTAAGCTTTTGCATCTTTTACACACCAGAGGGCGACAAATCACGAGTTTTAACTTTGGATACACGCAATTTCATCATTATTTCAGATTTGACTTCCCCAAATACACAGGCATACAATAGATCTTGTTCTCCAACGTAAACGGTCCCTAGTAACTAGGGTACATTCGTAAATAAATTGAGCATCATGGCTAGAAGTGACTAAATGTTGCCTAATCTTTCTCATCGAGAAATGACACAATTACAGCAACACAAAAAGGAACTCCACCGGACAAAGTTCAGTGCTCACAAGGAGCTTCATTCAACACACACGGTTCCATTCCCATTCATGCAAAGCACGAAAGTGTAAAACTTGGGAACATACTTGAGAGCAAAGATCACATTCAATCTCATTCAAGGCACGGATGTGAATGCAACGGGATGAAATTACTGAAATGATGCCTGCCCTCGAACTGTGATGATGGACTACCCGACTCGCCAATAATATTGGGTTCTGGTGTATTGAAATACAGGAGCTGCTGGATTTGTGTGTTTTCTTACCCCCTCACCATAGTTTGTCAAATGTTTAAACAACTGAACTTATATTCAAGGTTTGTTTCTCTTCATATGTTTTACTGGTTTACATTTGTCTCAGCAACCTGTTGAATGATTCTTCTGCTTTCAAAACAAAATGACAACAGGATGAATGCACACACTTGAAAATACAATACATGCAATGTTATGCATCATAGTGATGCAACCTCCTTTCAGTTTCATACTGCATGTCAATTGAAATCCTTACTGAAATGCACACCTTCTCAAGATTGCGCTTGACTGGCGTGTCAGGCACTCAATTACAGCTGTTTTATCAAGACAATGTGTTCGTTTTGTAATATATAGTTCCGGTCTGGTGTGGCACCCCAGCTAACGCACAACGTTGCCACAACGTTTCGTGTTAGCAGGGACTGTCTGCGGCGCGCTGGTGTGTCCCGGACTTTAGAGTAGAGAGACAGTTCAATTGCAAGTATGAGCGGAAGAAACGGATATTGCCTTCCCTTTAAGTAGAGCGTCAGGGACAGCCTCCCTGGCTTACGGCCATACTAGCCTGAATACGCCCGATCTCGTCCGATCTCGGAAGCTAAGCAGGCTCGGGCCTGGTCAGTACTTGGATGGGAGACCGCCTGGGAATACCAGGTGCTGTAAGCTTTTGCATCTTTTACACACCAGAGGGCGACAAATCACGAGTTTTAACTTTGGATACACGCAATTTCATCATTATTTCAGATTTGACTTCCCCAAATACACAGGCATAGAATAGATCTTGTTCTCCAACGTAAACGGTCCCTAGTAACTAGTGTACATTCGTAAATAAATTGAGCATCATGGCTAGAAGTGACTAAATGTTGCCTAATCTTTCTCATCGAGAAATGACACAATTACAGCAACACAAAAAGGAACTCCACCGGACAAAGTTCAGTGCTCACAAGGAGCCTCATTCAACACACACGGTTCCATTCCCATTCATGCAAAGCACGAAAGTGTAAAACTTGGGAAAATACTTGAGAGCAAAGATCACATTCAATCTCATTCAAGGCACGGATGTGAATGCAACGGGATGAAATTACTGAAATGATGCCTGCCCTCGAACTGTGATGATGGACTACCCGACTCGCCAATAATATTGGGTTCTGGTGTATTGAAATACAGGAGCTGCTGGATTTGTGTGTTTTCTTACCCCCTCACCATAGTTTGTCAAATGTTTAAACAACTGAACTTATATTCAAGGTTTGTTTCTCTTCATATGTTTTACTGGTTTACATTTGTCTCAGCAACCTGTTGAATGATTCTTCTGCTTTCAAAACAAAATGACAACAGGATGAATGCACACACTTGAAAATACAATACATGCAATGTTATGCATCATAGTGATGCAACCTCCTTTCAGTTTCATACTGCATGTCAATTGAAATCCTTACTGAAATGCACACCTTCTCAAGATTGCGCTTGACTGGCGTGTCAGGCACTCAATTACAGCTGTTTTATCAAGAGAATGTGTTCGTTTTGTAATATATAGTTCCGGTCTGGTGTGGCACCCCAGCTAACGCACAACGTTGCCACAATGTTGCCACAACGTGGCGTGTTAGCAGGGACTGTCTGCGGCTGCGCTGGTGTGTCCCGGGCTTTAGAGTAGAGAGACAGTTCAACTGTAAGTATGAACGGCAGAAACGGATATTGCCTTCCCTTTAAGTAGAACGTCAGGGACAGCCTCCCCGGCTTACGGCCATACTAGCCTGAATACGCCAGATCTCGTCCGATCTCGGAAGCTAAGCAGGCTCGGGCCTGGTCAGTACTTGGATGGGAGACCGCCTGGGAATACCAGGTGCTGTAAGCTTTTGCATCTTTTACACACCAGAGGGCGACAAATCACGAGTTTTAACTTTGGATACAAGCAATTTCATCATTATTTCAGATTTGACTTCCCCAAATACACAGGCATACAATAGATCTTGTTCTCCAACGTAAACGGTCCCTAGTAACTAGGGTACATTCGTAAATAAATTGAGCATCATGGCTAGAAGTGACTAAATGTTGCCTAATCTTTCTCATCGAGAAATGACACAATTACAGCAACACAAAAAGGAACTCCACCGGACAAAGTTCAGTGCTCACAAGGAGCTTCATTCAACACACACGGTTCCATTCCCATTCATGCAAAGCACGAAAGTGTAAAACTTGGGAACATACTTGAGAGCAATGATCACATACAATCTCATTCAAGGCACGGATGTGAATGCAACGGGATGAAATTACTGAAATGATGCCTGCCCTCGAACTGTGATGATGGACTACCCGACTCGCCAATAATATTGGGTTCTGGTGTATTGAAATACAGGAGCTGCTGGATTTGTGTGTTTTCTTACCCCCTCACCATAGTTTGTCAAATGTTTAAACAACTGAACTTATATTCAAGGTTTGTTTCTCTTCATATGTTTTACTGGTTTACATTTGTCTCAGCAACCTGTTGAATGATTCTTCTGCTTTCAAAACAAAATGACAACAGGATGAATGCACACACTTGAAAATACAATACATGCAATGTTATGCATCATAGTGATGCAACCTCCTTTCAGTTTCATACTGCATGTCAATTGAAATCCTTACTGAAATGCACACCTTATCAAGATTGCGCTTGACTGGCGTGTCAGGCACTCAATTACAGCTGTTTTATCAAGACAATGTGTTCGTTTTGTAATATATAGTTCCGGTCTGGTGTGGCACCCCAGCTAACGCACAACGTTGCCACAACGTTTCGTGTTAGCAGGGACTGTCTGCGGCGCGCTGGTGTGTCCCGGACTTTAGAGTAGAGAGACAGTTCAATTGCAAGTATGAGCGGAAGAAACGGATATTGCCTTCCCTTTAAGTAGAGCGTCAGGGACAGCTTCCCTGGCTTACGGCCATACTAGCCTGAATACGCCCGATCTCGTCCGATCTCGGAAGCTAAGCAGGCTCGGGCCTGGTCAGTACTTGGATGGGAGACCGCCTGGGAATACCAGGTGCTGTAAGCTTTTGCATCTTTTACACACCAGAGGGCGACAAATCACGAGTTTTAACTTTGGATACACGCAATTTCATCATTATTTCAGATTTGACTTCCCCAAATACACAGGCATAGAATAGATCTTGTTCTCCAACGTAAACGGTCCCTAGTAACTAGTGTACATTCGTAAATAAATTGAGCATCATGGCTAGAAGTGACTAAATGTTGCCTAATCTTTCTCATCGAGAAATGACACAATTACAGCAACACAAAAAGGAACTCCACCGGACAAAGTTCAGTGCTCACAAGGAGCCTCATTCAACACACACGGTTCCATTCCCATTCATGCAAAGCACGAAAGTGTAAAACTTGGGAACATACTTGAGAGCAAAGATCACATTCAATCTCATTCAAGGCACGGATGTGAATGCAACGGGATGAAATTACTGAAATGATGCCTGCCCTCGAACTGTGATGATGGACTACCCGACTCGCCAATAATATTGGGTTCTGGTGTATTGAAATACAGGAGCTGCTGGATTTGTGTGTTTTCTTACCCCCTCACCATAGTTTGTCAAATGTTTAAACAACTGAACTTATATTCAAGGTTTGTTTCTCTTCATATGTTTTACTGGTTTACATTTGTCTCAGCAACCTGTTGAATGATTCTTCTGCTTTCAAAACAAAATGACAACAGGATGAATGCACACACTTGAAAATACAATACATGCAATGTTATGCATCATAGTGATGCAACCTCCTTTCAGTTTCATACTGCATGTCAATTGAAATCCTTACTGAAATGCACACCTTCTCAAGATTGCGCTTGACTGGCGTGTCAGGCACTCAATTACAGCTGTTTTATCAAGACAATGTGTTTTTTTTGTAAAATATAGTTCCGGTCTGGTGTGGCACCCCAGCTAACGCACAACGTTGCCACAATGTTGCCACAACGTGGCGTGTTAGCAGGGACTGTCTGCGGCGCGCTGCTGTGTCCCGGGCTTTAGAGTAGAGAGACAGTTCAACTGTAAGTATGAACGGCAGAAACGGATATTGCCTTCCCTTTAAGTACAGCATCAGGGACAGCCTCCCTGGCTTACGGCCATACTAGCCTGAATACGCCCGATCTCGTCCGATCTCCGAAGCCAAGCAGGCTCGGGCCTGGTCGGTACTTGGATGGGAGACCGCCTGGGAATACCAGGTGCTGTAAGCTTTTGCACCTTTTACACACCAGAGGGCGACAAATCACGAGTTTTAACTTTGGATACACACAATTTCATCATTATTTCAGATTTTACTTCCCCAAATACACAGGCATACAATAGATCTTGTTCTCCAACGTAAACGGTCCCTAGTAACTAGGGTACATTCGTAAATAAATTGAGCATCATGGCTAGAAGTGACTAAATGTTGCCTAATCTTTCTCATCAAGAAATGACACAATTACAGCAACACAAAAAGGAACTCCACCGGACAAAGTTCAGTGCTCACAAGGAGCCTCATTCAACACACACGGTTCCATTCCCATTCATGCAAAGCACGAAAGTGTAAAACTTGGGAACATACTTGAGAGCAAAGATCACATTCAACCTCATTCAAGGCACGGATGTGAATGCAACGGGATGAAATTACTGAAATGATGCCTGCCCTCGAACTGTGATGATGGACTACCCGACTCACCAATAATATTGGCTTCTGGTGTATTGAAGTACAGGAGCTGCTGGATTTGTGTGTTTTCTTACCCCCTCACCATAGTTTGTCAAATGTTTAAACAACTGAACTTATATTCAAGGTTTGTTTCTCTTCATATGTTTTACTGGTTTACATTTGTCTCAGCAACCTGTTGAATGATTCTTCTGCTTTCAAAACAAAATGACAACAGGATGAATGCACACATTTGAAAATACAATACATGCAATGTTATGCATCATAGTGATGCAACCTCCTTTCAGTTTCATACTGCATGTCAATTGAAATCCTTACTGAAATGCACACCTTCTCAAGATTGCGCTTGACTGGCATGTCAGGCACTCAATTACAGCTGTTTTATCAAGACAATGTGTTCGTTTTGTAAAATATAGTTCCGGTCTGGTGTGGCACCCCAGCAAACGCACAACGTTGCCACAACGTTGCCACAACGTGGCGAGTTAGCAGGGACTGTCTGCGGCGCGTTGGTGTGTCCCGGGCTTTAGAGTAGAGAGACAGTTCAACTGTAAGTATGAACGGCAGAAACGGATATTGCCTTCCCTTTAAGTAGAGCGTCAGGGACAGCCTCCCTGGCTTACGGCCATACTAGCCTGAATACGCCCGATCTCGACCGATCTCGGAAGCCAGGCAGGCTCGGGCCTGGTCAGTACTTGGATGGGAGACCGCCTGGGAATACCAGGTGCTGTAAGCTTTTGCACCTTTTACACACCAGAGGGCGACAAATCACGAGTTTTAACTTTGGATACACACAATTTCATCATTATTTCAGATTTTACTTCCCCAAATACACAGGCATACAATAGATCTTGATCTCCAACGTAAACGGTCCCTAGTAACCAGGGTACATTCGTAAATTAATTGAGCATCATGGCTAGAAGTGACTCAATGTTGCCTAATCTTTCTCATCAAGAAATGACACAATTACAGCAACACAAAAAGGAACTCCACCACACAAAGTTCAGTGCTCACAAGGAGACTCATTCAACACACACGGTTCCATTCCCATTCATGCAAAGCACGAAAGTTTAAAACTTGGAAACATACTTGAGAGCAAAGATCACATTCAATCTCATTCAAGGCACGGATGTGAATGCAACGGGATGAAATTACTGAAATGATGCCTGCCCTCGAACTGTGATGATGGACTACCCGACTCGCCAATAATATTGGGTTCTGGTGTATTGAAATACAGGAGCTGCTGGATTTGTGTGTTTTCTTACCCCCTCACCATAGTTTGTCAAATGTTTAAACAACTGAACTTATATTCAAGGTTTGTTTCTCTTCATATGTTTTACTGGTTTACATTTGTCTCAGCAACCTGTTGAATGATTCTTCTGCTTTCAAAACAAAATGACAACAGGATGAATGCACACACTTGAAAATACAATACATGCAATGTTATGCATCATAGTGATGCAACCTCCTTTCAGTTTCATACTGCATGTCAATTGAAATCCTTACTGAAATGCACACCTTCTCAAGATTGCGCTTGACTGGCGTGTCAGGCACTCAATTACAGCTGTTTTATCAAGACAATGTGTTCGTTTTGTAAAATATAGTTCCGGTCTGGTGTGGCACCCCAACTAACGCACAACGTTGCCACAACGTTGCCTCAACGTGGCGTGTTAGCAGGGACTGTCTGCGGCGCGCTGGTGTGTCCTGGGCTTTAGAGTAGAGAGACAGTTCAACTGTAAGTATGATCGGCAGAAACGGATATTGCCTTCCCTTTAAGTAGAGCGTCAGGGACAGCCTCCCTGGCTTACGGCCATACTAGCCTGAATACGCCCGATCTCGACCGATCTCGGAAGCCAGGCAGCCTCGGGCCTGGTCAGTACTTGGATGGGAGACCGCCTGGGAATACCAGGTGCTGTAAGCTTTTGCACCTTTTACACACCAGAGGGCGACAAATCACGAGTTTTAACTTTGGATACACACAATTTCATCATTATTTCAGATTTTACTTCCCCAAATACACAGGCATACAATAGATCTTGATCTCCAACGTAAACGGTCCCTAGTAACTAGGGTACATTCGTAAATTAATTGAGCATCATGGCTAGAAGTGACTCAATGTTGCCTAATCTTTCTCATCAAGAAATGACACAATTACAGCAACACAAAAAGGAACTCCACCACACAAAGTTCAGTGCTCACAAGGAGACTCATTCAACACACACGGTTCCATTCCCATTCATGCAAAGCACGAAAGTGTAAAACTTGGGAACATACTTGAGAGCAAAGATCACATTCAATCTCATTCAAGGCACGGATGTGAATGCAACGGGATGAAATTACTGAAATGATGCCTGCCCTCGAACTGTGATGATGGACTACCCGACTCGCCAATAATATTGGGTTCTGGTGTATTGAAATACAGGAGCTGCTGGATTTGTGTGTTTTCTTACCCCCTCACCATAGTTTGTCAAATGTTTAAACAACTGAACTTATATTCAAGGTTTGTTTCTCTTCATATGTTTTACTGGTTTACATTTGTCTCAGCAACCTGTTGAATGATTCTTCTGCTTTCAAAACAAAATGACAACAGGATGAATGCACACACTTGAAAATACAATACATGCAATGTTATGCATCATAGTGATGCAACCTCCTTTCAGTTTCATACTGCATGTCAATTGAAATCCTTACTGAAATACACACCTTCTCAAGATTGCGCTTGACTGGCGTGTCAGGCACTCAATTACAGCTGTTTTATCAAGACAATGTGTTCGTTTTGTAAAATATAGTTCCGGTCTGGTGTGGCACCCCAGCAAACGCACAACGTTGCCACAACGTTGCCACAACGTGGCGAGTTAGCAGGGACTGTCTGCGGCGCGCTGGTGTGTCCCGGGCTTTAGAGTAGAGAGACAGTTCAACTGTAAGTATGATCGGCAGAAACGGATATTGCCTTCCCTTTAAGTAGAGCGTCAGGGACAGCCTCCCTGGCTTACGGCCATACTAGCCTGAATACGCCCGATCTCGACCGATCTCGGAAGCCAGGCAGCCTCGGGCCTGGTCAGTACTTGGATGGGAGACCGCCTGGGAATACCAGGTGCTGTAAGCTTTTGCACCTTTTACACACCAGAGGGCGACAAATCACGAGTTTTAACTTTGGATACACACAATTTCATCATTATTTCAGATTTTACTTCCCCAAATACACAGGCATACAATAGATCTTGATCTCCAACGTAAACGGTCCCTAGTAACTAGGGTACATTCGTAAATTAATTGAGCATCATGGCTAGAAGTGACTAAATGTTGCCTAATCTTTCTCATCGAGAAATGACACAATTACAGCAACACAAAAAGGAACTCCACCGGACAAAGTTCAGTGCTCACAAGGAGCCTCATTCAACACACACGGTTCCATTCCCATTCATGCAAAGCACGAAAGTGTAAAACTTGGGAACATACTTGAGAGCAAAGATCACATTCAATCTCATTCAAGGCACGGATGTGAATGCAACGGGATGAAATTACTGAAATGATGCCTGCCCTCGAACTGTGATGATGGACTACCCGACTCGCCAATAATATTGGGTTCTGGTGTATTGAAATACAGGAGCTGCTGGATTTGTGTGTTTTCTTACCCCCTCACCATAGTTTGTCAAATGTTTAAACAACTGAACTTATATTCAAGGTTTGTTTCTCTTCATATGTTTTACTGGTTTACATTTGTCTCAGCAACCTGTTGAATGATTCTTCTGCTTTCAAAACAAAATGACAACAGGATGAATGCACACACTTGAAAATACAATACATGCAATGTTATGCATCATAGTGATGCAACCTCCTTTCAGTTTCATACTGCATGTCAATTGAAATCCTTACTGAAATGCACACCTTCTCAAGATTGCGCTTGACTGGCGTGTCAGGCACTCAATTACAGCTGTTTTATCAAGACAATGTGTTCGTTTTGTAATACATAGGTCTGGTGTGGCACCCCAGCTAACGCACAACGTTGCCACAACGTTTCGTGTTAGCAGGGACTGTCTGTGGCGCGCTGGTGTGTCCCGGACTTTAGAGTAGAGAGACAGTTCAACTGCAAGTATGAGCGGCAGAAACGGATATTGCCTTCCCTTTAAGTAGAGCGTCAGGGACAGCCTCCCTGGCTTACGGCCATACTAGCCTGAATACGCCCGATCTCGTCCGATCTCGGAAGCTAAGCAGGCTCCGGCCTGGTCAGTACTTGGATGGGAGACCGCCTGGGAATACCAGGTGCTGTAAGCTTTTGCATCTTTTACACACCAGAGGGCGACAAATCACGAGTTTTAACTTTGGATACACGCAATTTCATCATTATTTCAGATTTGACTTCCCCAAATACACAGGCATACAATAGATCTTGTTCTCCAACGTAAACGGTCCCTAGAAACTAGGGTACATTCGTAAATAAATTGAGCATCATGGCTAGAAGTGACTAAATGTTGCCTAATCTATCTCATCGAGAAATGACACAATTACAGCAACACAAAAAGGAACTCCACCGGACAAAGTTCAGTGCTCACAAGGAGCCTCATTCAACACACACGGTTCCATTCCCATTCATGCAAAGCACGAAAGTGTAAAACTTGGGAACATACTTGAGAGCAAAGATCACATTCAATCTCATTCAAGGCACGGATGTGAATGCAACGGGATGAAATAACTGAATTGATGCCTGCCCTCGAACTGTGATGATGGACTACCCGACTCGCCAATAATATTGGCTTCTGGTGTATTGAAATACAGGAGCTGCTGGATGTGTGTGTTTTCTTACCCCCTCACCATAGTTTGTCAAATGTTTAAACAACTGAACTTATATTCAAGGTTTGTTTCTCTTCATATGTTTTACTGGTTTACATTTGTCTCAGCAACCTGTTGAATGATTCTTCTGCTTTCAAATTAAAATGACAACAGGATGAATGCACACACTTGAAAATACAATACATGCAATGTTATGCATCATAGTGATGCAACCTCCTTTCAGTTTCATACTGCATGTCAATTGAAATCCTTACTGAAATGCACACCTTCTCAAGATTGCGCTTGACTGGCGTGTCAGGCACTCAATTACAGCTGTTTTATCAAGACAATGTGTTCGTTTTGTAATACATAGTTCCGGTCTGGTGTGGCACCCCAGCTAACGCACAACGTTGCCACAATGTTGCCACAACGTGGCGTGTTAGCAGGGACTGTCTGCGGCGCGCTGGTGTGTCCCGGGCTTTAGAGTAGAGAGACAGTTCAACTGTAAGTATGAACGGCAGAAACGGATATTGCCTTCCCTTTAAGTAGAGCGTCAGGGACAGCCTCCCTGGCTTACGGCCATACTAGCCTGAATACGCCCGATCTCGTCCGATCTCGGAAGCTAAGCAGGCTCGGGCCTGGTCAGTACTTGGATGGGAGACCGCCTGGGAATACCAGGTGCTGTAAGCTTTTGCATCTCTTACACACCAGAGGGCGACAAATCACGAGTTTTAACTTTGGATACACGCAATTTCATCATTATTTCAGATTTGACTTCCCCAAATACACAGGCATACAATAGATCTTGTTCTCCAACGTAAACGGTCCCTAGTAACTAGGGTACATTCGTAAATAAATTGAGCATCATGGCTAGAAGTGACTAAATGTTGCCTAATCTTTCTCATCGAGAAATGACACAATTACAGCAACACAAAAAGGAACTCCACCGGACAAAGTTCAGTGCTCACAAGGAGCCTCATTCAACACACACGGTTCCATTCCCATTCATGCAAAGCACGAAAGTGTAAAACTTGGGAACATACTTGAGAGCAAAGATCACATTCAATCTCATTCAAGGCACGGATGTGAATGCAACGGGATGAAATTACTGAAATGATGCCTGCCCTCGAACTGTGATGATGGACTACCCGACTCGCCAATAATATTGGGTTCTGGTGTATTGAAATACAGGAGCTGCTGGATTTGTGTGTTTTCTTACCCCCTCACCATAGTTTGTCAAATGTTTAAACAACTGAACTTATATTCAAGGTTTGTTTCTCTTCATATGTTTTACTGGTTTACATTTGTCTCAGCAACCTGTTGAATGATTCTTCTGCTTTCAAAACAAAATGACAACAGGATGAATGCACACACTTGAAAATACAATACATGCAATGTTATGCATCATAGTGATGCAACCTCCTTTCAGTTTCATACTGCATGTCAATTGAAATCCTTACTGAAATGCACACCTTCTCAAGATTGCGCTTGACTGGCGTGTCAGGCACTCAATTACAGCTGTTTTATCAAGACAATGTGTTCGTTTTGTAATATATAGTTCCGGTCTGGTGTGGCACCCCAGCTAACGCACAACGTTGCCACAACGCTGCCACAACGTGGCGTGTTAGCAGGGACTGTCTGCGGCGCGCTGGTGTGTCCCGGGCTTTAGAGTAGAGAGACAGTTCAACTGTAAGTATGAACGGCAGAAACGGATATTGCCTTCCCTTTAAGTAGAGCGTCAGGGACAGCCTCCCTGGCTTACGGCCATACTAGCCTGAATACGCCCGATCTCGTCCGATCTCGGAAGCTAAGCAGGCTCTGGCCTGGTCAGTACTTGGATGGGAGACCGTCTGGGAATACCAGGTGCTGTAAGCTTTTGCATCTTTTACACACCAGAGGGCGACAAATCACGAGTTTTAACTTTGGATACACGCAATTTCATCATTATTTCAGATTTGACTTCCCCAAATACACAGGCATACAATAGATCTTGTTCTCCAACGTAAACGGTCCCTAGAAACTAGGGTACATTCGTAAATAAATTGAGCATCATGGCTAGAAGTGACTAAATGTTGCCTAATCTATCTCATCGAGAAATGACACAATTACAGCAACACAAAAAGGAACTCCACCGGACAAAGTTCAGTGCTCACAAGGAGCCTCATTCAACACACACGGTTCCATTCCCATTCATGCAAAGCACGAAAGTGTAAAACTTGGGAACATACTTGAGAGCAAAGATCACATTCAATCTCATTCAAGGCACGGATGTGAATGCAACGGGATGAAATAACTGAATTGATGCCTGCCCTCGAACTGTGATGATGGACTACCCGACTCGCCAATAATATTGGCTTCTGGTGTATTGAAATACAGGAGCTGCTGGATGTGTGTGTTTTCTTACCCCCTCACCATAGTTTGTCAAATGTTTAAACAACTGAACTTATATTCAAGGTTTGTTTCTCTTCATATGTTTTACTGGTTTACATTTGTCTCAGCAACCTGTTGAATGATTCTTCTGCTTTCAAATTAAAATGACAACAGGATGAATGCACACACTTGAAAATACAATACATGCAATGTTATGCATCATAGTGATGCAACCTCCTTTCAGTTTCATACTGCATGTCAATTGAAATCCTTACTGAAATGCACACCTTCTCAAGATTGCGCTTGACTGGCGTGTCAGGCACTCAATTACAGCTGTTTTATCAAGACAATGTGTTCGTTTTGTAATACATAGTTCCGGTCTGGTGTGGCACCCCAGCTAACGCACAACGTTGCCACAATGTTGCCACAACGTGGCGTGTTAGCAGGGACTGTCTGCGGCGCGCTGGTGTGTCCCGGGCTTTAGAGTAGAGAGACAGTTCAACTGTAAGTATGAACGGCAGAAACGGATATTGCCTTCCCTTTAAGTAGAGCGTCAGGGACAGCCTCCCTGGCTTACGGCCATACTAGCCTGAATACGCCCGATCTCGTCCGATCTCGGAAGCTAAGCAGGCTCGGGCCTGGTCAGTACTTGGATGGGAGACCGCCTGGGAATACCAGGTGCTGTAAGCTTTTGCATCTCTTACACACCAGAGGGCGACAAATCACGAGTTTTAACTTTGGATACACGCAATTTCATCATTATTTCAGATTTGACTTCCCCAAATACACAGGCATACAATAGATCTTGTTCTCCAACGTAAACGGTCCCTAGTAACTAGGGTACATTCGTAAATAAATTGAGCATCATGGCTAGAAGTGACTAAATGTTGCCTAATCTTTCTCATCGAGAAATGACACAATTACAGCAACACAAAAAGGAACTCCACCGGACAAAGTTCAGTGCTCACAAGGAGCCTCATTCAACACACACGGTTCCATTCCCATTCATGCAAAGCACGAAAGTGTAAAACTTGGGAACATACTTGAGAGCAAAGATCACATTCAATCTCATTCAAGGCACGGATGTGAATGCAACGGGATGAAATTACTGAAATGATGCCTGCCCTCGAACTGTGATGATGGACTACCCGACTCGCCAATAATATTGGGTTCTGGTGTATTGAAATACAGGAGCTGCTGGATTTGTGTGTTTTCTTACCCCCTCACCATAGTTTGTCAAATGTTTAAACAACTGAACTTATATTCAAGGTTTGTTTCTCTTCATATGTTTTACTGGTTTACATTTGTCTCAGCAACCTGTTGAATGATTCTTCTGCTTTCAAAACAAAATGACAACAGGATGAATGCACACACTTGAAAATACAATACATGCAATGTTATGCATCATAGTGATGCAACCTCCTTTCAGTTTCATACTGCATGTCAATTGAAATCCTTACTGAAATGCACACCTTCTCAAGATTGCGCTTGACTGGCGTGTCAGGCACTCAATTACAGCTGTTTTATCAAGACAATGTGTTCGTTTTGTAATATATAGTTCCGGTCTGGTGTGGCACCCCAGCTAACGCACAACGTTGCCACAACGCTGCCACAACGTGGCGTGTTAGCAGGGACTGTCTGCGGCGCGCTGGTGTGTCCCGGGCTTTAGAGTAGAGAGACAGTTCAACTGTAAGTATGAACGGCAGAAACGGATATTGCCTTCCCTTTAAGTAGAGCGTCAGGGACAGCCTCCCTGGCTTACGGCCATACTAGCCTGAATACGCCCGATCTCGTCCGATCTCGGAAGCTAAGCAGGCTCTGGCCTGGTCAGTACTTGGATGGGAGACCGTCTGGGAATACCAGGTGCTGTACGCTTTTGCATCTTTTACACACCAGAGGGCGACAAATCACGAGTTTTAACTTTGGATACACGCAATTTCATCATTATTTCAGATTTGACTTCCCCAAATACACAGGCATACAATAGATCTTGTTCTCCAACGTAAACGGTCCCTAGAAACTAGGGTACATTCGTAAATAAATTGAGCATCATGGCTAGAAGTGACTAAATGTTGCCTAATCTATCTCATCGAGAAATGACACAATTACAGCAACACAAAAAGGAACTCCACCGGACAAAGTTCAGTGCTCACAAGGAGCCACATTCAACACACACGGTTCCATTCCCATTCATGCAAAGCACGAAAGTGTAAAACTTGGGAACATACTTGAGAGCAAAGATCACATTCAATCTCATTCAAGGCACGGATGTGAATGCAACGGGATGAAATAACTGAATTGATGCCTGCCCTCGAACTGTGATGATGGACTACCCGACTCGCCAATAATATTGGCTTCTGGTGTATTGAAATACAGGAGCTGCTGGATGTGTGTGTTTTCTTACCCCCTCACCATAGTTTGTCAAATGTTTAAACAACTGAATTTATATTCAAGGTTTGTTTCTCTTCATATGTTTTACTGGTTTACATTTGTCTCAGCAACCTGTTGAATGATTCTTCTGCTTTCAAATTAAAATGACAACAGGATGAATGCACACACTTGAAAATACAATACATGCAATGTTATGCATCATAGTGATGCAACCTCCTTTCAGTTTCATACTGCATGTCAATTGAAATCCTTACTGAAATGCACACCTTCTCAAGATTGCGCTTGACTGGCGTGTCAGGCACTCAATTACAGCTGTTTTATCAAGACAATGTGTTCGTTTTGTAATACATAGTTCCGGTCTGGTGTGGCACCCCAGCTAACGCACAACGTTGCCACAATGTTGCCACAACGTGGCGTGTTAGCAGGGACTGTCTGCGGCGCGCTGGTGTGTCCCGGGCTTTAGAGTAGAGAGACAGTTCAACTGTAAGTATGAACGGCAGAAACGGATATTGCCTTCCCTTTAAGTAGAGCGTCAGGGACAGCCTCCCTGGCTTACGGCCATACTAGCCTGAATACGCCCGATCTCGTCCGATCTCGGAAGCTAAGCAGGCTCGGGCCTGGTCAGTACTTGGATGGGAGACCGCCTGGGAATACCAGGTGCTGTAAGCTTTTGCATCTTTTACACACCAGAGGGCGACAAATCACGAGTTTTAACTTTGGATACACGCAATTTCATCATTATTTCAGATTTGACTTCCCCAAATACACAGGCATACAATAGATATTGTTCTCCAACGTAAACGGTCCCTAGTAACTAGGGTACATTCGTAAATAAATTGAGCATCATGGCTAGAAGTGACTAAATGTTGCCTAATCTTTCTCATCGAGAAATGACACAATTACAGCAACACAAAAAGGAACTCCACCGGACAAAGTTCAGTGCTCACAAGGAGCCTCATTCAACACACACGGTTCCATTCCCATTCATGCAAAGCACGAAAGTGTAAAACTTGGGAACATACTTGAGAGCAAAGATCACATTCAATCTCATTCAAGGCACGGATGTGAATGCAACGGGATGAAATTACTGAAATGATGCCTGCCCTCGAACTGTGATGATGGACTACCCGACTCGCCAATAATATTGGGTTCTGGTGTATTGAAATACAGGAGCTGCTGGATTTGTGTGTTTTCTTACCCCCTCACCATAGTTTGTCAAATGTTTAAACAACTGAACTTATATTCAAGGTTTGTTTCTCTTCATATGTTTTACTGGTTTACATTTGTCTCAGCAACCTGTTGAATGATTCTTCTGCTTTCAAAAAAAAATGACAACAGGATGAATGCACACACTTGAAAATACAATAAATGCAATGTTATGCATCATAGTGATGCAACCTCCTTTCAGTTTCATACTGCATGTCAATTGAAATCCTTACTGAAATGCACACCTTCTCAAGATTGCGCTTGACTGGCGTGTCAGGCACTCAATTACAGCTGTTTTATCAAGACAATGTGTTCGTTTTGTAATACATAGTTCCGGTCTGGTGTGGCACCCCAGCTAACGCACAACGTTGCCACAATGTTGCCACAACGTGGCGTGTTAGCAGGGACTGTCTGCGGCGCGCTGGTGTGTCCCGGGCTTTAGAGTAGAGAGACAGTTCAACTGTAAGTATGAACGGCAGAAACGGATATTGCCTTCCCTTTAAGTAGAGCGTCAGGGACAGCCTCCCTGGCTTACGGCCATACTAGCCTGAATACGCCCGATCTCGTCCGATCTCGTCCGATCTCGGAAGCTAAGCAGGCTCGGGCCTGGTCAGTACTTGGATGGGAGACCGCCTGGGAATACCAGGTGCTGTAAGCTTTTCATCTTTTACACACCAGAGGGCGACAAATCACGAGTTTTAACTTTGGATACACGCAATTTCATCATTATTTCAGATTTGACTTCCCCAAATACACAGGCATACAATAGATCTTGTTCTCCAACGGAAACGGTCCCTAGTAACTAGGGTACATTCGTAAATAAATTGAGCATCATGGCTAGAAGTGACTAAATGTTGCCTAATCTTTCTCATCGAGAAATGACACAATTACAGCAACACAAAAAGGAACTCCACCGGACAAAGTTCAGTGCTCACAAGGAGCCTCATTCAACACACACGGTTCCATTCCCATTCATGCAAAGCACGAAAGTGTAAAACTTGGGAACATACTTGAGAGCAAAGATCACATTCAATCTCATTCAAGGCACGGATGTGAATGCAACGGGATGAAATTACTGAAATGATGCCTGCCCTCGAACTGTGATGATGGACTACCCGACTCGCCAATAATATTGGGTTCTGGTGTATTGAAATACAGGAGCTGCTGGATTTGTGTGTTTTCTTACCCCCTCACCATAGTTTGTCAAATGTTTAAACAACTGAACTTATATTCAAGGTTTGTTTCTCTTCATATGTTTTACTGGTTTACATTTGTCTCAGCAACCTGTTGAATGATTCTTCTGCTTTCAAAACAAAATGACAACAGGATGAATGCACACACTTGAAAATACAATACATGCAATGTTATGCATCATAGTGATGCAACCTCCTTTCAGTTTCATACTGCATGTCAATTGAAATCCTTACTGAAATGCACACCTTCTCAAGATTGCGCTTGAATGGCGTGTCAGGCACTCAATTACAGCTGTTTTATCAAGACAATGTGTTAGTTTTGTAATATATAGTTCCGGTCTGGTGTGGCACCCCAGCTAACGCACAACGTTGCCACAACGCTGCCACAACGTGGCGTGTTAGCAGGGACTGTCTGCGGCGCGCTGGTGTGTCCCGGGCTTTAGAGTAGAGAGACAGTTCAACTGTAAGTATGAACGGCAGAAACGGATATTGCCTTCCCTTTAAGTAGAGCGTCAGGGACAGCCTCCCTGGCTTACGGCCATACTAGCCTGAATACGCCCGATCTCGTCCGATCTCGGAAGCTAAGCAGGCTCGGACCTGGTCAGTACTTGGATGGGAGACCGCCTGGGAATACCAGGTGCTGTAAGCTTTTGCATCTTTTACACACCAGAGGGCGACAAATCACGAGTTTTAACTTTGGATACACGCAATTTCATCATTATTTCAGATTTGACTTCCCCAAATACACAGGCATACAATAGATCTTGTTCTCCAACGTAAACGGTCCCTAGTAACTAGGGTACATTCGTAAATAAATTGAGCATCATGGCTAGAAGTGACTAAATGTTGCCTAATCTTTCTCATCGAGAAATGACACAATTACAGCAACACAAAAAGGAACTCCACCGGACAAAGTTCAGTGCTCACAAGGAGCCTCATTCAACACACACGGTTCCATTCCCATTCATGCAAAGCACAAAAGTGTAAAACTTGGGAACATACTTGAGAGCAAAGATCACATTCAATCTCATTCAAGGCACGGATGTGAATGCAACGGGATGAAATTACTGAAATGATGCCTGCCCTCGAACTGTGATGATGGACTACCCGACTCGCCAATAATATTGGGTTCTGGTGTATTGAAATACAGGAGCTGCTGGATTTGTGTGTTTTCTTACCCCCTCACCATAGTTTGTCAAATGTTTAAACAACTGAACTTATATTCAAGGTTTGTTTCTCTTCATATGTTTTACTGGTTTACATTTGTCTCAGCAACCTGTTGAATGATTCTTCTGCTTTCAAAACAAAATGACAACAGGATGAATGCACACACTTGAAAATACAATACATGCAATGTTATGCATTATAGTGATGCAACCTCCTTTCAGTTTCATACTGCATGTCAATTGAAATCCTTACTGAAATGCACACCTTCTCAAGATTGCGCTTGACTGGCGTGTCAGGCACTCAATTACAGCTGTATTATCAAGACAATGTGTTCGTTTTGTAATACATAGTTCCGGTCTGGTGTGGCACCCCAGCTAACGCACAACGTTGCCACAACGTTTCGTGTTAGCAGGGACTGTCTGCGGCGCGCTGGTTTGTCCCGGGCTTTAGAGTAGAGTGACAGTTCAACTGTAAGTATGAACGGCAGAAACTGATATTGCCTTCCCTTTAAGTAGAGCGTCAGGGACAGCCTCCCTGGCTTACGGCTATACTAGCCTGAATACGCCCGATCTCGTCCGATCTCGGAAGCTGAGCAGGCTCGGGCCTGGTCAGTACTTGAATGGGAGACCGCCTGGGAATACCGGGTGCTGTAAGCTTTTGCATCTTTTACACACCAGAGGGCGACAAATCACGAGTTTTAACTTTGGATACACGCAATTTCATCATTATTTCAGATTTGACTTCCCCAAATACACAGGCATACAATAGATCTTGTTCTCCAACATAAACGGTCCCTAGTAACTAGGGTACATTCGTAAATAAATTGAGCATCATGGCTAGAAGTGACTAAATGTTGCCTAATCTTTCTCATCGAGAAATGACACAATTACAGCAACACAAAAAGGAACTCCACCGGACAAAGTTCAGTGCTCACAAGGAGCCTCATTCAACACACACGGTTCCATTCCCATTCATGCAATGCACGAAAGTGTAAAACTTGGGAACATACTTGAGAGCAAAGATCACATTCAATCTCATTCAAGGCACGGATGTGAATGCAACGGGATGAAATTACTGAAATGATGCCTGCCCTCGAACTGTGATGATGGACTACCCGACTCGCCAATAATATTGGGTTCTGGTGTATTGAAATACAGGAGCTGCTGGATTTGTGTGTTTTTTTACCCCCTCACCATAGTTTGTCAAATGTTTAAACAACTGAACTTATATTCAAGGTTTGTTTCTCTTCATATGTTTTACTGGTTTACATTTGTCTCAGCAACCTGTTGAATGATTCTTCTGCTTTCAAAACAAAATGACAACAGGATGAATGCACACACTTGAAAATACAATACATGCAATGTTATGCATCATAGTGATGCAACCTCCTTTCAGTTTCATACTGCATGTCAATTGAAATCCTTACTGAAATGCACACCTTCTCAAGATTGCGCTTGACTGGCGTGTCAGGCACTCAATTACAGCTGTTTTATCAAAACAACGTGTTCGTTTTGTTATATATAGTTCCGGTCTGGTGTGGCACCCCAGCTAACGCACAACGTTGCCACAATGTTGCCACAACGTGGCGTGTTAGCAGGGACTGTCTGCGGCGCGCTGGTGTGTCCCGGGCTTTAGAGTAGAGAGACAGTTCAACTGTAAGTATGAACGGCAGAAACGGATATTGCCTTCCCTTTAAGTAGAGTGTCAGGGACAGCATTCCTGGCTTACGGCCATACTAGCCTGAATACGCCCGATCTCGGAAGCTAAACAGGCTTGGGCCAGGTCAGTACTTGGATGGGAGACCGCCTGGGAATACCAGGTGCTGTAAGCTTTTGCATCTTTTACACACCAGAGGGCGACAAATCACGAGTTTTAACTTTGGATACACGCAATTTCATCATTATTTCAGATTTTACTTCCCCAAATACACAGGCATACAATAGATCTTGTTCTCCAACGTAAACGGTCCCTAGTAACTAGGGTACATTCGTAAATAAATTGAGCATCATGGCTAGAAGTGACTAAATGTTGCCTAATCTTTATCATCGAGAAATGACACAATTACAGCAACACAAAAAGGAACTCCACCGGACAAAGTTCAGTGCTCACAAGGAGCCTCATTCAACACACACGGTTCCATTCCCATTCATGCAATGCACGAAAGTGTAAAACTTGGGAACATACTTGAGAGCAAAGATCACATTCAATCTCATTCAAGGCACGGATGTGAATGCAACGGGATGAAATTACTGAAATGATGCCTGCCCTCGAACTGTGATGATGGACTACCCGACTCGCCAATAATATTGGGTTCTGGTGTATTGAAATACAGGAGCTGCTGGATTTGTGTGTTTTTTTACCCCCTCACCATAGTTTGTCAAATGTTTAAACAACTGAACTTATATTCAAGGTTTGTTTCTCTTCATATGTTTTACTGGTTTACATTTGTCTCAGCAACCTGTTGAATGATTCTTCTGCTTTCAAAACAAAATGACAACAGGATGAATGCACACACTTGAAAATACAATACATGCAATGTTATGCATCATAGTGATGCAACCTCCTTTCAGTTTCATACTGCATGTCAATTGAAATCCTTACTGAAATGCACACCTTCTCAAGATTGCGCTTGACTGGCGTGTCAGGCACTCAATTACAGCTGTTTTATCAAGACAACGTGTTCGTTTTGTAATATATAGTTCCGGTCTGGTGTGGCACCCCAGCTAACGCACAATGTTGCCACAACGTGGCGTGTTAGCAGGGACTGTCTGCGGCGCGCTGGTGTGTCCCGGGCTTTACAGTAGAGAGACAGTTCAACTGTAAGTATGAACGGCAGAAACGGATATTGCCTTCCCTTTAAGTAGAGCATCAGGGACAGCCTCCCTGGCTTACGGCCATACTAGCCTGAATACGCCCGATCTCGTCCGATCTCGGAAGCTAAGCAGGCTCGTTCCTGGTCAGTACTTGGATGGGAGACCGCCTGGGAATACCTGGTGCTGTAAGCTTTTGCATCTTTTACACACCAGAGGGCGACAAATCACGAGTTTTAACTTTGGATACACGCAATTTCATCATTATTTCAGATTTGACTTCCCCAAATACACAGGCATACAATAGATCTTGTTCTCCAACGTAAACGGTCCCTAGTAACTAGGGTACATTCGTAAATAAATTGAGCATCATGGCTAGAAGTGACTAAATGTTGCCTAATCTTTCTCATCAAGAAATGAGACAATTACAGCAACACAAAAAAGAACTCCACCGGACAAAGTTCAGTGCTCACAAGGAGCCTCATTCAACACACACGGTTCCATTCCCATTCATGCAAAGCACGAAAGTGTAAAACTTGGGAACTTACTTGAGAGCAAAGATCACATTCAATCTCATTCAAGGCACGGATGTGAATGCAACGGGATGAAATTACTGAAATGATGACTGCCCTCGAACTGTGAAGATGGACTACCCGACTTGCCAATAATATTGGGTTCTGGTGTATTGAAATACAGGAGCTGCTGGATTTGTGTGTTTTCTTACCCCCTCACCATAGTTTGTCAAATGTTTAAACAACTGAACTTATATTCAAGGTTTGTTTCTCTTCATATGTTTTACTGGTTTACATTTGTCTCAGCAACCTGTTGAATGATTCTTCTGCTTTCAAAACAAAATGACAACAGGATGAATGCACACACTTGAAAATACAATACATGCAATGTTATGCATCATAGTGATGCAACCTCCTTTCAGTTTCATACTGCATGTCAATTGAAATCCTTACTGAAATGCACACCTTCTCAAGATTGCGCTTGACTGGCGTGTCAGGCACTCAATTACAGCTGTTTAATCAAGACAATGTGTTCGTTTTGTAATATATAGTTCCGGTCTGGTGTGGCACCCCAGCTAACGCACAACGTTGCCACAATGTTGCCACAACGTGGCGTGTTAGCAGGGACTGTCTGCGGCGCGCTGGTGTGTCCCGGGCTTTAGAGTAGAGAGACAGTTCAACTGTAAGTATGAGCGGCAGAAACGGATATTGCCTTCCCTTTAAGTAGAGCGTCAGGGACAGCCTCCCTGGCTTACGGCCATACTAGCCTGAATAAGCCCGATCTCGTCCGATCTCGGAAGCTAAGCAGGCTCGGGCCTGGTCAGTCCTTGGATGGGAGACCGCCTGGGAATACCAGGTGCTGTAAGCTTTTGCATCTTTTACACACCAGAGGGCGACAAATCACGAGTTTTAACTTTGGATACACGCAATTTCATCATTATTTCAGATTTGACTTCCCCAAATACACAGGCATACAATAGATCTTGTTCTCCAACGTAAACGGTCCCTAGTAACTAGGGTACATTCGTAAATAAATTGAGCATCATGGCTAGAAGTGACTAAATGTTGCCTAATCTTTCTCATCGAGAAATGACACAATTACAGCAACACAAAAAGGAACTCCACCGGACAAAGTTCAGTGCTCACAAGGAGCCTCATTCAACACACACGGTTCCATTCCCATTCATGCAAAGCACGAAAGTGTAAAACTTGGGAACATACTTGAGAGCAAAGATCACATTCAATCTCATTCAAGGCACGGATGTGAATGCACCGGGATGAAATTACTGAAATGATGCCTGCCCTCGAACTGTGATGATGGACTACCCGACTCGCCAATAATATTGGGTTCTGGTGTATTGAAATACAGGAGCTGCTGGATTTGTGTGTTTTCTTACCCCCTCACCATAGTTTGTCAAATGTTTAAACAACTGAACTTATATTCAAGGTTTGTTTCTCTTCATATGTTTTACTGGTTTACATTTGTCTCAGCAACCTGTTGAATGATTCTTCTGCTTTCAAAACAAAATGACAACAGGATGAATGCACACACTTGAAAATACAATACATGCAATGTTATGCATCATAGTGATGCAACCTCCTTTCAGTTTCATACTGCATGTCAATTGAAATCCTTACTGAAATGCACACCTTCTCAAGATTGCGCTTGACTGGCGTGTCAGGCACTCAATTACAGCTGTATTATCAAGACAATGTGTTCGTTTTGTAAAATATAGTTCCGGTCTGGTGTGGCACCCCAGCTAACGCACAACGTTGCCACAACGTTTCGTGTTAGCAGGGACTGTCTGCGGCGCGCTGGTGTGTCCCGGGCTTTAGAGTAGAGAGACAGTTCAACTGTAAGTATGAACGGCAGAAACGGATATTGCCTTCCCTTTAAGTAGAGCGTCAGGGACAGCCTTCCTGCCTTACGGCCATACTAGCCTGAATACGCCCGATCTCGTCCGATCTCGGAAGCCAAGCAGGCTCGGGCCTGGTCAGTACTTGGATGGGAGACTGCCTGGGAATACCAGGTGCTGTAAGCTCTTGCACCTTTTAATAAACTAGAGGGCGACATATCACGAGTTTTAACTTTGGATACACACAATTTCATCATTATTTCAGATTTTACTTCCCCAAATACACAGGCATACAATAGATCTTGTTCTCCAACGTAAACGGTCCCTAGTAACTAGGGTACATTCGTAAATAAATTGAGCATCATGGCTAGAAGTGACTAAATGTTGCCTAATTTTTCTCATCGAGAAATGACACAATTACAGCAACACAAAAAGGAACTCCACCGGACAAAGTTCAGTGCTCACAAGGAGCCTCATTCAACACACACGGTTCCATTCCCATTCATGCAAAGCACGAAAGTGTAAAACTTGGGAACATACTTGAGAGCAAAGATCACATTCAATCTCATTCAAGGCACGGATGTGAATGCAACGGGATGAAATTACTGAAATGATGCCTGCCCTCGAACTGTGATGATGGACTACCCGACTCGCCAATAATATTGGGTTCTGGTGTATTGAAATACAGGAGCTGCTGGATTTGTGTGTTTTCTTACCCCCTCACCATAGTTTGTCAAATGTTTAAACAACTGAACTTATATTCAAGGTTTGTTTCTCTTCATATGTTTTACTGGTTTACATTTGTCTCAGCAACCTGTTGAATGATTCTTCTGCTTTCAAAACAAAATGACAACAGGATGAATGCACACACTTGAAAATACAATACATGCAATGTTATGCATCATAGTGATGCAACCTCCTTTCAGTTTCATACTGCATGTCAATTGAAATCCTTACTGAAATGCACACCTTCTCAAGATTGCGCTTGACTGGCGTGTCAGGCACTCAATTACAGCTGTATTATCAAGACAATGTGTTCGTTTTGTAAAATATAGTTCCGGTCTGGTGTGGCACCCCAGCTAACGCACAACGTTGCCACAACGTTTCGTGTTAGCAGGGACTGCCTGCGGCGCGCTGGTGTGTCCCGGACTTTAGAGTAGAGAGACAGTTCAACTGCAAGTATGAGCGGCAGAAACGGATATTGCCTTCCCTTTAAGTAGAGCGTCAGGGACAGCCTCCCTGGCTTACGGCCATACTAGCCTGAATACGCCCGATCTCGTCCGATCTCGGAAGCTAAGCAGGCTTGGGCCTGGTCAGTACTTGGATGGGAGACCGCCTTGGAATACCAGGTGCTGTAAGCTTTTGCATCTTTTACACACCAGAGGGCGACAAATCACGAGTTTTAACTTTGGATACACGCAATTTCATCAATATTTCAGATTTTACTTCCCCAAATACACAGGCATACAATAGATCTTGTTCTCCAACGTAAATGGTCCCTAGTAACTAGGGTACATTCGTAAATAAATTGAGCATCATGGCTAGAAGTGACTAAATGTTGCCTAATCTTTCTCATCGAGAAATGACACAATTACAGCAACACAAAAAGGAACTCCACCGGACAAAGTTCAGTGCTCACAAGGAGCCTCATTCAACACACACGGTTCCATTCCCATTCATGCAAAGCACGAAAGTGTAAAACTTGGGAACATACTTGAGAGCAAAGATCACATTCAATCTCATTCAAGGCACGGATGTGAATGCAACGGGATGAAATTACTGAAATGATGCCTGCCCTCGAACTGTGATGATGGACTACCCGACTCGCCAATAATATTGGGTTCTGGTGTATTGAAATACAGGAGCTGCTGGATTTGTGTGTTTTCTTACCCCCTCACCATAGTTTGTCAAATGTTTAAACAACTGAACTTATATTCAAGGTTTGTTTCTCTTCATATGTTTTACTGGTTTACATTTGTCTCAGCAACCTCAGCAAGAATGATTCTTCTGCTTTCAAAACAAAATGACAACAGGATGAATGCACACACTTGAAAATACAATACATGCAATGTTATGCATCATAGTGATGCAACCTCCTTTCAGTTTCATACTGCATGTCAATTGAAATCCTTACTGAAATGCACACCTTCTCAAGATTGCGCTTGACTGGCGTGTCAGGCACTCAATTACAGCTGTATTATCAAGACAATGTGTTCGTTTTGTAATATATAGTTCCGGTCTGGTGTGGCACCCCAGCTAACGCACAACGTTGCCACAATGTTGCCACAACGTGGCGTGTTAGCAGGGACTGTCTGCGGCGCGCTGGTGTGTCCCGGGCTTTAGAGTAGAGAGACAGTTCAACTGTAAGTATGAACGGCAGAAACGGATATTGCCTTCCCTTTAAGTAGAGCGTCAGGGACAGCCTTCCTGCCTTACGGCCATACTAGCCTGAATACGCCCGATCTCGTCCGATCTCGGAAGCCAAGCAGGCTCGGGCCTGGTCAGTACTTGGATGGGAGACTGCCTGGGAATACCAGGTGCTGTAAGCTCTTGCACCTTTTAATAAACTAGAGGGCGACAAATCACGAGTTTTAACTTTGGATACACGCAATTTCATCATTATTTCACATTTGACTTCCCCAAATACACAGGCATACAATAGATCTTGTTCTCCAACGTAAACGGTCCCTAGTAACTAGGGTACATTCGTAAATAAATTGAGCATCATGGCTAGAAGTGACTAAATGTTGCCTAATCTTTCTCATCGAGAAATGACACAATTACAGCAACACAAAAAGGAACTCCACCGGACAAAGTTCAGTGCTCACAAGGAGCCTCATTCAACACACACGGTTCCATTCCCATTCATGCAAAGCACGAAAGTGTAAAACTTGGGAACATACTTGAGAGCAAAGATCACATTCAATCTCATTCAAGGCACGGATGTGAATGCAACGGGATGAAATTACTGAAATGATGCCTGCCCTCGAACTGTGATGATGGACTACCCGACTCGCCAATAATATTGGGTTCTGGTGTATTGAAATACAGGAGCTGCTGGATTTGTGTGTTTTCTTACCCCCTCACCATAGTTTGTCAAATGTTTAAACAACTGAACTTATATTCAAGGTTTGTTTCTCTTCATATGTTTTACTGGTTTACATTTGTCTCAGCAACCTCAGCAAGAATGATTCTTCTGCTTTCAAAACAAAATGACAACAGGATGAATGCACACACTTGAAAATACAATACATGCAATGTTATGCATCATAGTGATGCAACCTCCTTTCAGTTTCATACTGCATGTCAATTGAAATCCTTACTGAAATGCACACCTTCTCAAGATTGCGCTTGACTGGCGTGTCAGGCACTCAATTACAGCTGTATTATCAAGACAATGTGTTCGTTTTGTAATATATAGTTCCGGTCTGGTGTGGCACCCCAGCTAACGCACAACGTTGCCACAACGTTTCGTGTTAGCAGGGACTGTCTGCGGCGCGCTGGTGTGTCCCGGGCTTTAGAGTAGAGAGACAGTTCAACTGTAAGTATGAACGGCAGAAACGGATATTGCCTTCCCTTTAAGTAGCGCGTCAGGGACAGCCTCCCTGGCTTACGGCCATACTAGCCTGAATACGCCCGATCTCGTCCGATCTCGGAAGCTAAGCAGGCTCGGGCCTGGTCAGTACTTGGATGGGAGACCCCCTGGGAATACCAGGTGCTGTAAGCTTTTGCATCTTTTACACACCAAAGGGCGACAAATCACGAGTTTTAACTTTGGATACACGCAATTTCATCATTATTTCAGATTTGACTTCCCCAAATACACAGGCATACAATAGATCTTGTTCTCCAACGTAAACGGTCCCTAGTAACTAGTGTACATTCGTAAATAAATTGAGCATCATGGCTAGAAGTGACTAAATGTTGCCTAATCTTTCTCATCGAGAAATGACACAATTACACCAACACAAAAAGGAACTCCACCGGACAAAGTTCAGTGCTCACAAGGAGCCTCATTCAACACACACGGTTCCATTCCCATTCATGCAAAGCACGAAAGTGTAAAACTTGGGAAAATACTTGAGAGCAAAGATCACATTCAATCTCATTCAAGGCACGGATGTGAATGCAACGGGATGAAATTACTGAAATGATGCCTGCCCTCGAACTGTGATGATGGACTACCCGACTCGCCAATAATATTGGGTTCTGGTGTATTGAAATACAGGAGCTGCTGGATTTGTGTGTTTTCTTACCCCCTCACCATAGTTTGTCAAATGTTTAAACAACTGAACTTATATTCAAGGTTTGTTTCTCTTCATATGTTTTACTGGTTTACATTTGTCTCAGCAACCTGTTGAATGATTCTTCTGCTTTCAAAACAAAATGACAACAGGATGAATGTACACACTTGAAAATACAATACATGCAATGTTATGCATCATAGTGATGCAACCTCATTTCAGTTTCATACTGCATGTCAATTGAAATCCTTACTGAAATGCACACCTTCTCAAGATTGCGCTTGACTGCCGTGTCAGGCACTCAATTACAGCTGTTTTATCAAGACAATGTGTTCGTTTTGTAAAATATAGTTCCGGTCTGGTGTGGCACCCCAGCTAACGCACAACGTTGCCACAACGTTTCGTGTTAGCAGGGACTGCCTGCGGCGCGCTGGTGTGTCCCGGACTTTAGAGTAGAGAGACAGTTCAACTGCAAGTATGAGCGGCAGAAACGGATATTGCCTTCCCTTTAAGTAGAGCGTCAGGGACAGCCTCCCTGGCTTACGGCCATACTAGCCTGAATACGCCCGATCTCGGAAGCTAAGCAGGCTCGGGCCTGGTCAGTACTTGGATGGGAGACCGCCTGGGAATACCAGGTGCTGTAAGCTTTTGCATCTTTTACACACCAGAGGGCGACAAATCACGAGTTTTAACTTTGGATACACGCAATTTCATCATTATTTCAGATTTGACTTCCCCAAATACACAGGCATACAATAGATCTTGTTCTCCAACGTAAACGGTCCCTAGTAACTAGGGTACATTCGTAAATAAATTGAGCATCATGGCTAGAAGTGACTAAATGTTGCCTAATCTTTCTCATCGAGAAATGACACAATTACAGCAACACAAAAAGGAACTCCACCGGACAAAGTTCAGTGCTCACAAGGAGCCTCATTCAACACACACGGTTCCATTCCCATTCATGCAAAGCACGAAAGTGTAAAACTTGGGAACATACTTGAGAACAAAGATCACATTCAATCTCATTCAAGGCACGGATGTGAATGCAACGGGATGAAATTACTGAAATGATGCCTGCCCTCGAACTGTGATGATGGACTACCCGACTCGCCAATAATATTGGGTTCTGGTGTATTGAAATACAGGAGCTGCTGGATTTGTGTGTTTTCTTACCCCCTCACCATAGTTTGTCAAATGTTTAAACAACTGAACTTATATTCAAGGTTTGTTTCTCTTCATATGTTTTACTGGTTTACATTTGTCTCAGCAACCTGTTGAATGATTCTTCTGCTTTCAAAACAAAATGACAACAGGATGAATGCACACACTTGAAAATACAATACATGCAATGTTATGCATCATAGTGATGCAACCTCCTTTCAGTTTCATACTGCATGTCAATTGAAATCCTTACTGAAATGCACACCTTCACAAGATTGCGCTTGACTGGCGTGTCAGGCACTCAATTACAGCTGTATTATCAAGACAATGTGTTCGTTTTGTAAAATATAGTTCCGGTCTGGTGTGGCACCCCAGCTAACGCACAACGTTGCCACAATGTTGCCACAACGTGGCGTGTTAGCAGGGACTGTCTGCGGCGCGCTGGTGTGTCCCGGGCTTTAGAGTAGAGAGACAGTTCAACTGTAAGTATGAACGGCAGAAACGGATATTGCCTTCCCTTTAAGTAGAGCGTCAGGGACAGCCTCCCTGGCTTACGGCCATACTATCCTGAATACGCCCGATCTCGTCAGATCTCGGAAGCTAAGCAGGCTCGTGCCTGGTCAGTACTTGGATGGGAGACCGCCTGGGAATACCAGGTGCTGTAAGCTTTTGCATCTTTTACACTCCAGAGGGCGACAAATCACGAGTTTTAACTTTGGATACACGCAATTTCATCATTATTTCAGATTTGACTTCCCCAAATACACAGGCATACAATAGATCTTGTTCTCCAACGTAAACGGTCCCTAGTAACTAGGGTACATTCGTAAATAAATTGAGCATCATGGCTAGAAGTGACTAAATGTTGCCTAATCTTTCTCATCGAGAAATGACACAATTACAGCAACACAAAAAGGAACTCCACCGGACAAAGTTCAGTGCTCACAAGGAGCCTCATTCAACACACACGGTTCCATTCCCATTCATGCAAAGCACGAAAGTGTAAAACTTGGGAACATACTTGAGAGCAAAGATCACATTCAATCTCATTCAAGGCACGGATGTGAATGCAACGGGATGAAATTACTGAAATGATGCCTGCCCTCGAACTGTGATGATGGACTACCCGACTCGCCAATAATATTGGGTTCTGGTGTATTGAAATACAGGAGCTGCTGGATTTGTGTGTTTTCTTACCCCCTCACCATAGTTTGTCAAATGTTTAAACAACTGAACTTATATTCAAGGTTTGTTTCTCTTCATATGTTTTACTGGTTTACATTTGTCTCAGCAACCTGTTGAATGATTCTTCTGCTTTCAAAACAAAATGACAACAGGATGAATGCACACACTTGAAAATACAATACATGCAATGTTATGCATCATAGTGATGCAACCTCCTTTCAGTTTCATACTGCATGTCAATTGAAATCCTTACTGAAATGCACACCTTCTCAAGATTGCGCTTGACTGGCGTGTCAGGCACTCAATTACAGCTGTTTTATCAAGACAATGTGTTCGTTTTGTAATATATAGTTCCGGTCTGGTGTGGCACCCCAGCTAACGCACAACGTTGCCACAACGTTTCGTGTTAGCAGGGACTGTCTGCGGCGTGCTGGTGTGTCCCGGACTTTAGAGTAGAGAGACAGTTCAACTGCAAGTATGAGCGGCAGAAACGGATATTGCCTTCCCTTTAAGTAGAGCGTCAGGGACAGCCTCCCTGGCTTACGGCCATACTAGCCTGAATACGCCCGATCTCGTCTGATCTCGGAAGCTAAGCAGGCTCGGGCCTGGTCAGTACTTGTATGGGAGACCACCTGGGAATACCAGGTGCTGTAAGCTTTTGCATCTTTTACACACCAGAGGGCGACAAATCACGAGTTTTAACTTTGGATACACGCAATTTCATCATTATTTCAGATTTGACTTCCCCAAATACACAGGCATACAATAGATCTTGTTCTCCAACGTAAACGGTCCCTAGTAACTAGGGTACATTCGTAAATAAATTGAGCATCATGGCTAGAAGTGACTAAATGTTGCCTAATCTTTCTCATCGAGAAATGACACAATTACAGCAACACAAAAAGGAACTCCACCGGACAAAGTTCAGTGCTCACAAGGAGCCTCATTCAACACACACGGTTCCATTCCCATTCATGCAAAGCACGAAAGTGTAAAACTTGGGAACATACTTGAGAGCAAAGATCACATTCAATCTCATTCAAGGCACGAATGTGAATGCAACGGGATGAAATTACTGAAATGATGCCTGCCCTCGAACTGTGATGATGGACTACCCGACTCGCCAATAATATTGGGTTCTGGTGTATTGAAATACAGGAGCTGCTGGATTTGTGTGTTTTCTAACCCCCTCACCATAGTTTGTCAAATGTTTAAACAACTGAACTTATATTCAAGGTTTGTTTCTCTTCATATGTTTTACTGGTTTACATTTGTCTCAGCAACCTGTTGAATGATTCTTCTGCTTTCAAAACAAAATGACAACAGGAT
>NW_027103000.1:75000-80000 GCF_036373705.1 Amia ocellicauda | reverse complement strand
GAAGCTAAGCAGGCTCGGGCCTGGTCAGTACTTGGATGGGAGACCGCCTGGGATTACCAGGTGCTGTAAGCTTTTGCATCTTTTACACACCAGAGGGCGACAAATCACGAGTTTTAACTTTGGATACACGCAATTTCATCATTATTTCACATTTGACTTCCCCAAATACACAGGCATACAATAGATCTTGTTCTCCAACGTAAACGGTCCCTAGTAACTAGGGTACATTCGTAAATAAATTGAGCATCATGGCTAGAAGTGACTAAATGTTGCCTAATCTTTCTCATCGAGAAATGACACAATTACAGCAACACAAAAAGGAACTCCACCGGACAAAGTTCAGTGCTCACAAGGAGCCTCATTCAACACACACGGTTCCATTCCCATTCATGCAAAGCACGAAAGTGTAAAACTTGGGAACATACTTGAGAGCAAAGATCACATTCAATCTCATTCAAGGCACGGATGTGAATGCAACGGGATGAAATTACTGAAATGATGCCTGCCCTCGAACTGTGATGATGGACTACCCGACTTGCCAATAATATTGGGTTCTGGTGTATTGAAATACAGGAGCTGCTGGATTTGTGTGTTTTCTTACCCCCTCACCATAGTTTGTCAAATGTTTAAACAACTGAACTTATATTCAAGGTTTGTTTCTCTTCATATGTTTTACTGGTTTACATTTGTCTCAGCAACCTGTTGAATGATTCTTCTGCTTTCAAAACAAAATGACAACAGGATGAATGCACACACTTGAAAATACAATACATGCAATGTTATGCATCATAGTGATGCAACCTCCTTTCAGTTTCATACTGCATGTCAATTGAAATCCTTACTGAAATGCACACCTTCTCAAGATTGCGCTTGACTGGCGTGTCAGGCACTCAATTACAGCTGTATTATCAAGACAATGTGTTCGTTTTGTAAAATATAGTTCCGGTCTGGTGTGGCACCCCAGCTAACGCACAACGTTGCCACAACGTTTCGTGTTAGCAGGGACTGTCTGCGGCGCGCTGGTGTGTCCCGGACTTTAGAGTAGAGAGACAGTTCAACTGCAAGTATGAGCGGCAGAAACGGATATTGCCTTCCCTTTAAGTAGAGCGTCAGGGACAGCCTCCCTGGCTTACGGCCATACTAGCCTGAATACGCCCGATCTCGTCCGATCTCGGAAGCTAAGCAGGCTCGGGCCTGGTCAGTACTTGGATGGGAGACCGCCTGGGAATACCAGGTGCTGTAAGCTTTTGCATCTTTTACACACCAGAGGGCGACAAATCACGAGTTTTAACTTTGGATACACGCAATTTCATCATTATTTCAGATTTTACTTCCCCAAATACACAGGCATACAATAGATCTTGTTCTCCAACGTAAACGGTCCCTAGTAACTAGGGTACATTCGTAAATAAATTGAGCATCATGGCTAGAAGTGACTAAATGTTGCCTAATCTTTCTCATCGAGAAATGACACAATTACAGCAACACAAAAAGGAACTCCACCGGACAAAGTTCAGTGCTCACAAGGAGCCTCATTCAACACACACGGTTCCATTCCCATTCATGCAAAGCACGAAAGTGTAAAACTTGGGAACATACTTGAGAGCAAAGATCACATTCAATCTCATTCAAGGCACGGATGTGAATGCAACGGGATGAAATTACTGAAATGATGCCTGCCCTCGAACTGTGATGATGGACTACCCGACTCGCCAATAATATTGGGTTCTGGTGTATTGAAATACAGGAGCTGCTGGATTTGTGTGTTTTCTTACCCCCTCACCATAGTTTGTCAAATGTTTAAACAACTGAACTTATATTCAAGGTTTGATTCTCTTCATATGTTTTACTGGTTTACATTTGTCTCAGCAACCTGTTGAATGATTCTTCTGCTTTCAAAACAAAATGACAACAGGATGAATGCACACACTTGAAAATACAATACATGCAATGTTATGCATCATAGTGATGCAACCTCCTTTCAGTTTCATACTGCATGTCAATTGAAATCCTTACTGAAATGCACACCTTCTCAAGATTGCGCTTGACTGGCGTGTCAGGCACTCAATTACAGCTGTTTTATCAAGACAATGTGTTCGTTTTGTAATATATAGTTCCGGTCTGGTGTGGCACCCCAGCTAACGCACAACGTTGCCACAATGTTGCCACAACGTGGCGTGTTAGCAGGGACTGGCTGCGGCGCGCTGGTGTGTCCCGGGCTTTAGAGTAGAGAGACAGTTCAACTGCAAGTATGAGCGGCAGAAACGGATATTGCCTTCCCTTTAAGTAGAGCGTCAGGGACAGCCTCCCTGGCTTACGGCCATACTAGCCTGAATACGCCCGATCTCGTCCGATCTCGGAAGCTAAGCAGGCTCGGGCCTGGTCAGTACTTGGATGGGAGAGCGCCTGGGAATACCAGGTGCTGTAAGCTTTTGCATCTTTTACACACCAGAGGGCGACAAATCACGATTTTTAACTTTGGATACGCGCAATTTCATCATTATTTCAGATTTGACTTCCCCAAATACACAGGCATACAATAGATCTTGTTCTCCAACGTAAACGGTCCCTAGTAACTAGGGTACATTCGTAAATAAATTGAGCATCATGGCTAGAAGTGACTAAATGTTGCCTAATCTTTCTCATCGAGAAATGACACAATTACAGCAACACAAAAAGGAACTCCACCGGACAAAGTTCAGTGCTCACAAGGAGCCTCATTCAACACACACGGTTCCATTCCCATTCATGCAAAGCACGAAAGTGTAAAACTTGGGAACATACTTGAGAGCAAAGATCACATTCAATCTCATTCAAGGCACGGATGTGAATGCAACGGGATGAAATTACTGAAATGATGCCTGCCCTCGAACTGTGATGATGGACTACCCGACTCGCCAATAATATTGGGTTCTGGTGTATTGAAATACAGGAGCTGCTGGATTTGTGTGTTTTCTTACCCCCTCACCATAGTTTGTCAAATGTTTAAACAACTGAACTTATATTCAAGGTTTGTTTCTCTTCATATGTTTTACTGGTTTACATTTGTCTCAGCAACCTGTTGAATGATTCTTCTGCTTTCAAAACAAAATGACAACAGGATGAATGCACACACTTGAAAATACAATACATGCAATGTTATGCATCATAGTGATGCAACCTCCTTTCAGTTTCATACTGCATGTCAATTGAAATCCTTACTGAAATGCACACCTTCTCAAGATTGCGCTTGACTGGCGTGTCAGGCACTCAATCACAGCTGTTTTATCAAGACAATGTGTTCGTTTTGTAATATATAGTTCCGGTCTGGTGTGGCACCCCAGCTAACGCACAACGTTGCCACAATGTTGCCACAACGTGGCGTGTTAGCAGGGACTGGCTGCGGCGCGCTGGTGTGTCCCGGGCTTTAGAGTAGAGAGACAGTTCAACTGTAAGTATGAACGGCAGAAACGGATATTGCCTTCCCTTTAAGTAGAGCGTCAGGGACAGCCTCCCTGGCTTACGGCCATACTAGCCTGAATACGCCCGATCTCATCCGATCTCGGAAGCCAAGCGGGCTCGGGCCTGGTCAGTACTTGGATGGGAGACCGCCTGGGAATACCAGGTGCTGTAAGCTTTTGCACCTTTTACACACCAGAGGGCGACAAATCACGAGTTTTAACTTTGGATACACACAATTTCATCATTATTTCAGATTTTACTTCCCCAAATACACAGGCATACAATAGATCTTGTTCTCCAACGTAAACGGTCCCTAGTAACTAGGGTACATTCGTAAATAAATTGAGCATCATGGCTAGAAGTGACTAAATGTTGCCTAATCTTTCTCATCGAGAAATGACACAATTACAGCAACACAAAAAGGAACTCCACCGGACAAAGTTCAGTGCTCACAAGGAGCCTCATTCAACACACACGGTTCCATTCCCATTCATGCAAAGCACGAAAGTGTAAAACTTGGGAACATACTTGAGAGCAAAGATCACATTCAATCTCATTCAAGGCACGGATGTGAATGCAACGGGATGAAATTACTGAAATGATGCCTGCCCTCGAACTGTGATGATGGACTACCCGACTCGCCAATAATATTGGGTTCTGGTGTATTGAAATACAGGAGCTGCTGGATTTGTGTGTTTTCTTACCCCCTCACCATAGTTTGTCAAATGTTTAAACAACTGAACTTATATTCAAGGTTTGTTTCTCTTCATATGTTTTACTGGTTTACATTTGTCTCAGCAACCTGTTGAATGATTCTTCTGCTTTCAAAACAAAATGACAACAGGATGAATGCACACACTTGAAAATACAATACATGCAATGTTATGCATCATAGTGATGCAACCTCCTTTCAGCTTCATACTGCATGTCAATTGAAATCCTTACTGAAATGCACACCTTCTCAAGATTGAGCTTGACTGGCGTGTCAGGCACTCAATTACAGCTGTTTTATCAAGACAATGTGTTCGTTTTGTAAAAAATAGTTCCGGTCTGGTGTGGCACCCCAGCTAACGCACAACGTTGCCACAATGTGGCATGTAAGCAGGGACTGTCTGCGGCGCGCTGGTGTGTCCCGGGCTTTAGAGTAGAGAGACAGTTCAACTGTAAGTATGAACGGCAGAAACGGATATTGCCTTCCCTTTAAGTAGAGCGTCAGGGACAGCCTCCCTGGCTTACGGCCATACTAGCCTGAATACGCCCGATCTCGTCCGATCTCGGAAGCTAAGCAGGCTCGGGCCTGGTCAGTACTTGGATGGGAGACCGCCTGGGAATACCAGGTGCTGTAAGCTTTTGCATCTTTTACACACCAGAGGGCGACAAATCACGAGTTTTAACTTTGGATACACGCAATTTCATCATTATTTCAGATTTGACTTCCCCAAATACACAGGCATCCAATAGATCTTGTTCTCCAACGTAAACGGTCCGTAGTAACTAGGGTACATTCGTAAATAAATTGAGCATCATGGCTAGAAGTGACTAAATGTTGCCTAATCTTT
>NW_027103000.1:47500-67500 GCF_036373705.1 Amia ocellicauda | reverse complement strand
GCAATGTTATGCATCATAGTGATGCAACCTCCTTTCAGTTTCATACTGCATGTCAATTGAAATCCTTACTGAAATGCACACCTACTCAAGATTGCGCTTGACTGGCGTGTCAGGCACTCAATTACAGCTGTTTTATCAAGAGAATGTGTTCGTTTTGTAATATATAGTTCCGGTCTGGTGTGGCACCCCAGCTAACGCACAACGTTGCCACAATGTTGCCACAACGTGGCGTGTTAGCAGGGACTGTCTGCGGCGCGCTGGTGTGTCCCGGGCTTTAGAGTAGAGAGACAGTTCAACTGTAAGTATGAACAGCAGAAACGGATATTGCCTTCCCTTTAAGTAGAGCGTCAGGGACAGCCTTCCTGGCTTACGGCCATACTAGCCTGAATACGCCCGATCTCGTCCGATCTCGGAAGCTAAGCAGGCTCGGGCCTGGTCAGTACTTGGATGGGAGACCGCCTGGGAATACCAGGTGCTGTAGGCTTTGGCATCTTTTACACACCAGAGGGCGACAAATCACGAGTTTTAACTTTGGATACACGCAATTTCATCATTATTTCAGATTTGACTTCCCCAAATACACAGGCATACAATAGATCTTGTTCTCCAACGTAAACGGTCCCTAGTAACTAGGGTACATTCGTAAATAAATTGAGCATCATGGCTAGAAGTGACTAAATGTTGCCTAATCTTTCTCATCGAGAAATGACACAATTACAGCAACACAAAAAGGAACTCCACCGGACAAAGTTCAGTGCTCACAAGGAGCCTCATTCAACACACACGGTTCCATTCCCATTCATGCAAAGCACGAAAGTGTAAAACCTGGGAACATACTTGAGAGCAAAGATCACATTCAATCTCATTCAAGGCACGGATGTGAATGCAACGGGATGAAATTACTGAAATGATGCCTGCCCTCGAACTGTGATGATGGACTACCCGACTCGCCAATAATATTGGGTTCTGGTGTATTGAAATACAGGAGCTGCTGGATTTGTGTGTTTTCTTACCCCCTCACCATAGTTTGTCAAATGTTTAAACAACTGAACTTATATTCAAGGTTTGTTTCTCTTCATATGTTTTACTGGTTTACATTTGTCTCAGCAACCTGTTGAATGATTCTTCTGCTTTCAAAACAAAATGACAACAGGATGAATGCACACACTTGAAAATACAATACATGCAATGTTATGCATCATAGTGATGCAACCTCCTTTCAGTTTCATACTGCATGTCAATTGAAATCCTTACTGAAATGCACACCTTCTCAAGATTGCGCTTGACTGGCGTGTCAGGCACTCAATTACAGCTGTATTATCAAGACAATGTGTTCGTTTTGTAAAATATAGTTCCGGTCTGGTGTGGCACCCCAGCTAACGCACAACGTTGCCACAACGTTTCGTGTTAGCAGGGACTGTCTGCAGCGTGCTGGTGTGTCCCGGACTTTAGAGTAGAGAGACAGTTCAACTGCAAGTATGAGTGGCAGAAACGGATATTGCCTTCCCTTTAAGTAGAGGGTCAGGGACAGCCTCCCTGGCTTACGGCCATACTAGTCTGAATACGCCCGATCTCGTCCGATCTCGGAAGCTAAGCAGGTTCGGGCCTGGTTAGTACTTGGATGGGAGACCGCCTGGGAATACCAGGTGCTGTAAGCTTTTGCATCTTTTACACACCAGAGGGCGACAAATCACGAGTTTTAACTTTGGATACACGCAATTTCATCATTATTTCAGATTTGACTTCCCCAAATTCACAGGCATACAATAGATCTTGTTCTCCAACGTAAACGGTCCCTAGTAACTAGGGTACATTCGTAAATAAATTGAGCATCATGGCTAGAAGTGACTAAATGTTGCCTAATCTTTCTCATCGAGAAATGACACAATTACAGCAACACAAAAAGGAACTCCACCGGGCAATGTTCAGTGTTCACAAGGAGCCTCATTCAACACGCACGGTTCCATTCCCATTCATGCAAAGCACGAAAGTGTAAAACTTGGGAACATACTTGAGAGCAAAGATCACATTCAATCTCATTCAAGGCACGGATGTGAATGCAACGGGATGAAATTACTGAAATGATGCCTGCCCTCGAACTGTGATGATGGACTACCCGACTCGCCAATAATATTGGGTTCTGGTGTATTGAAATACAGGAGCTGCTGGATTTGTGTGTTTTCTTACCCCCTCACCATAGTTTGTCAAATGTTTAAACAACTGAACTTATATTCAAGGTTTGTTTCTCTTCATATGTTTTACTGGTTTACATTTGTCTCAGCAACCTGTTGAATGATTCTTCTGCTTTCAAAACAAAATGACAACAGGATGAATGCACACACTTGAAAATATAATACATGCAATGTTATGCATCATAGTGATGCAACCTCCTTTCAGTTTCATACTGCATGTCAATTGAAATCCTTACTGAAATGCACACCTTCTCAAGATTGCGCTTGACTGGCGTGTCAGGCACTCAATTACAGCTGTTTTATCAAGACAATGTGTTCGTTTTGTAAAATATAGTTCCGGTCTGGTGTGGCACCCCAGCTAACGCACAACGTTGCCACAACGTTGCCACAACGTTTCTTGTTAGCAGGGACTGTCTGCGGCGCGCTGGTGTGTCCCGGACTTTAGAGTAGAGAGACAGTTCATTTGCAAGTATGAGCGGCAGAAACGGATATTGCCTTCCCTTTAAGTAGAGCGTCAGGGACAGCCTCCCTGGCTTACGGCCATACTAGCCTGAATACGCCTGATCTCGGAAGCTAAGCAGGCTCGGGCCTGGTCAGTACTTGGATGGGAGACTGCCTGGGATTACCAGGTGCTGTAAGCTTTTGCATCTTTTACACACCAGAGGGCGACAAATCACGAGTTTTAACTTTGGATACACGCAATTTCATCATTATTTCAGATTTGACTTCCCCAAATACACAGGCATACAATAGATCTTGTTCTCCAACGTAAACGGTCCCTAGTAACTAGGGTACATTCGTAAATAAATTGAGCATCATGGCTAGAAGTGACTAAATGTTGCCTAATCTTTCTCATCGAGAAATGACACAATTACAGCAACACAAAAAGGAACTCCACCGGACAAAGTTCAGTGCTCACAAGGAGCCTCATTCAACACACACGGTTCCATTCCCATTCATGCAAAGCACGAAAGTGTAAAACTTGGGAACATACTTGAGAGCAAAGATCACATTCAATCTCATTCAAGGCACGGATGTGAATGCAACGGGATGAAATTACTGAAATGATGCCTGCCCTCGAACTGTGATGATGGACTACCCGACTCGCCAATAATATTGGGTTCTGGTGTATTGAAATACAGGAGCTGCTGGATTTGTGTGTTTTCTTACCCCCTCACCATAGTTTGTCAAATGTTTAAACAACTGAACTTATATTCAAGGTTTGTTTCTCTTCATATGTTTTACTGGTTTACATTTGTCTCATCAACCTGTTGAATGATTCTTCTGCTTTCAAAACAAAATGACAACAGGATGAATGCACACACTTGAAAATACAATACATGCAATGTTATGCATCATAGTGATGCAACCTCCTTTCAGTTTCATACTGCATGTCAATTGAAATCCTTACTGAAATGCACACCTTCTCAAGATTGCGCTTGACTGGCGTGTCAGGCACTCAATTACAGCTGTATTATCAAGACAATGTGTTCGTTTTGTAAAATATAGTTCCGGTCTGGTGTGGCACCCCAGCTAACGCACAACGTTGCCACAACGTTTCGTGTTAGCAGGGACTGTCTGCGGCGCGCTGGTGTGTCCCGGACTTTAGAGTAGAGAGACAGTTCAACTGCAAGTATGAGCGGCAGAAACGGATATTGCCTTCCCTTTAAGTAGAGCGTCAGGGACAGCCTCCCTGGCTTACGGCCATACTAGCCTGAATACGCCCGATCTCGTCCGATCTCGGAAGCTAAGCAGGCTCGGGCCTGGTCAGTACTTGGATGGTAGACCGCCTGGGAATACCAGGTGCTGTAAGCTTTTGCATCTTTTACACACCAGAGGGCGACAAATCACGAGTTTTAACTTTGGATACACGCAATTTCATCATTATTTCAGATTTGACTTCCCCAAATACACAGGCATACAATAGATCTTGTTCTCCAACGTAAACGGTCCCTAGTAACTAGGGTACATTCGTAAATAAATTGAGCATCATGGCTAGAAGTGACTAAATGTTGCCTAATCTTTCTCATCGAGAAATGACACAATCACAGCAACACAAAAAGGAACTCCACCGGACAAAGTTCAGTGCTCACAAGGAGCCTCATTCAACACACACGGTTCCATTCCCATTCATGCAAAGCACGAAAGTGTAAAACTTGGGAACATACTTGAGAGCAAAGATCACATTCAATCTCATTCAAGGCACGGATGTGAATGCAACGGGATGAAATTACTGAAATGATGCCTGCCCTCGAACTGTGATGATGGACTACCCGACTCGCCAATAATATTGGGTTCTGGTGTATTGAAATACAGGAGCTGCTGGATTTGTGTGTTTTCTTACCCCCTCACCATAGTTTGTCAAATGTTTAAACAACTGAACTTATATTCAAGGTTTGATTCTCTTCATATGTTTTACTTGTTTACATTTGTCTCAGCAACCTGTTGAATGATTCTTCTGCTTTCAAAACAAAATGACAACAGGATGAATGCACACACTTGAAAATACAATACATGCAATGTTATGCATCATAGTGATGCAACCTCCTTTCAGTTTCATACTGCATGTCAATTGAAATCCTTACTGAAATGCACACCTTCTCAAGATTGCGCTTGACTGGCGTGTCAGGCACTCAATTACAGCTGTTTTATCAAGACAATGTGTTCGTTTTGTAATATATAGTTCCGGTCTGGTGTGGCACCCCAGCTAACGCACGACGTTGCCACAATGTTGCCACAACGTGGCGTGTTAGCAGGGACTGTCTGCGGCGCGCTGGTGTGTCCCAGGCTTTAGAGAAGAGAGACAGTTCAACTGTAAGTATGAACGGCAGAAACGGATATTGCCTTCCCTTTAAGTAGAGCGTCAGGGACAGCCTTCCTGGCTTACGGCCCTACTAGCCTGAATACGCCCGATCTCGTCCGATCTCGGAAGCTAAGCAGGCTCGTTCCTGGTCAGTACTTGCATGGGAGACCGCCTGGGAATACCAGGTGCTGTAAGCTTTTGCATCTTTTACACACCAGAGGGCGACAAATCACGAGTTTTAACTTTGGATACACGCAATTTCATCATTATTTCAGATTTGACTTCCCCAAATACACAGGCATACAATAGATCTTGTTCTCCAACGTAAACGGTCCCTAGTAACTAGGGTACATTCGTAAATAAATTGAGCATCATGGCTAGAAGTGACTAAATGTTGCCTAATCTTTCTCATCGAGAAATGACACAATTACAGCAACACAAAAAGGAACTCCACCGGACAAAGTTCAGTGCTCACAAGGAGCCTCATTCAACACACACGGTTCCATTCCCATTCATGCAAAGCACGAAAGTGTAAAACTTGGGAACATACTTGAGAGCAAAGATCACATTCAATCTCATTCAAGGCACGGATGTGAATGCAACGGGATGAAATTACTGAAATGATGCCTGCCCTCGAACTGTGATGATGGACTACCCGACTCGCCAATAATATTGGGTTCTGGTGAATTGAAATACAGGAGCTGCTGGATTTGTGTGTTTTCTTACCCCCTCACCATAGTTTGTCAAATGTTTAAACAACTGAACTTATATTCAAGGTTTGTTTCTCTTCATATGTTTTACTGGTTTACATTTGTCTCAGCAACCTCAGCAAGAATGATTCTTCTGCTTTCAAAACAAAATGACAACAGGATGAATGCACACACTTGAAAATACAATACATGCAATGTTATGCATCATAGTGATGCAACCTCCTTTCAGTTTCATACTGCATGTCATTTGAAATCCTTATTGAAATGCACACCTTCTCAAGATTGCGCTTGACTGGCGTGTCAGGCACTCAATTACAGCTGTATTATCAAGACAATGTGTTCGTTTTGTAAAATATAGTTCCGGTCTGGTGTGGCACCCCAGCTAACGCACAACGTTGCCACAACGTTTCGTGTTAGCAGGGACTGTCTGCGGCGCGCTGGTGTGTCCCGGACTTTAGAGTAGAGAGACAGTTCAACTGCAAGTATGAGCAGCAGAAACGGATATTGCCTTCCCTTTAAGTAGAGCGTCAGGGACAGCCTCCCTGGCTTACGGCCATACTAGCCTGAATACGCCAGATCTCGTCCGATCTCGGAAGCTAAGCAGGCTAGGGCCTGGTCAGTACTTGGATGGGAGACCGCCTGGGAATACCAGGTGCTGTAAGCTTTTGCATCTTTTACACACCAGAGGGCGACAAATCACGAGTTTTAACTTTGGATACACGCAATTTCATCATTATTTCAGATTTGACTTCCCCAAATACACAGGCATACAATAGATCTTGTTCTCCAACGTAAACGGTCCCTAGTAACTAGGGTACATTCGTAAATAAATTGAGCATCATGGCTAGAAGTGACTAAATGTTGCCTAATCTTTCTCATCGAGAAATGACACAATTACAGCAACACAAAAAGGAACTCCACCGGACAAAGTTCAGTGCTCACAAGGAGCCTCATTCAACACACACGGTTCCATTCCCATTCATGCAAAGCACGAAAGTGTAAAACTTGGGAACATACTTGAGAGCAAAGATCACATTCAATCTCAATCAAGGCACGGATGTGAATGCAACGGGATGAAATTACTGAAATGATGCCTGCCCTCGAACTGTGATGATGGACTACCCGACTCGCCAATAATATTGGGTTCTGGTGTATTGAAATACAGGAGCTGCTGGATTTGTGTGTTTTCTTACCCCCTCACCATAGTTTGTCAAATGTTTAAACAACTGAACTTATATTCAAGGTTTGTTTCTCTTCATATGTTTTACTGGTTTACATTTGTCTCAGCAACCTGTTGAATGATTCTTCTGCTTTCAAAGCAAAATGACAACAGGATGAATGCACACACTTGAAAATACAATACATGCAATGTTATGCATCATAGTGATGCAACCTCCTTTCAGTTTCATACTGCATGTCAATTGAAATCCTTACTGAGATGCACACCTTCTCAAGATTGCGCTTGACAGGCGTGTCAGGAACTCAATTACAGCTGTTTTATCAAGACAATGTGTTCGTTTTGTAAAATATAGTTCCGGTCTGGAGTGGCACCCCAGCTAACGCACAACGTTGCCACAACGTTTCGTGTTAGCAGGGACTGTCTGCGGCGCGCTGGTGTGTCCCGGACTTTAGAGTAGAGAGACAGTTCAACAGCAAGTATGAGCGACAGAAACGGATATTGCCTTCCCTTTAAGTAGAGCGTCAGGGACAGCTTCCCTGGCTTACGGCCATACTAGCCTGAATACGCCCGATCTCGTCCGATCTTGGAAGCTAAGCAGGCTCGGGCCTGGTCAGTACTTGGATGGGAGACCGCCTGGGAATACCAGGTGCTGTAAGTTTTTGCATCTTTTACACACCAGAGGGCAACAAATCACGAGTTTTAACTTTGGATACACGCAATTTCATCATTATTTCAGATTTGACTTCCCCAAATACACAGGCATACAATAGATCTTGTTCTCCAACGTAAACGGTCCCTAGTAACTAGGGTACATTCGTAAATAAATTGAGCATCATGGCTAGAAGTGACTAAATGTTGCCTAATCTTTCTCATCGAGAATTGACACAATTACAGCAACACAAAAAGGAACTCCACCGGACAAAGTTCAGTGCTCACAAGGAGCCTCATTCAACACACACGGTTCCATTCCCATTCATGCAAAGCACGAAAGTGTAAAACTTGGGAACATACTTGAGAGCAAAGATCACATTCAATCTCATTCAAGGCACGGATGTGAATGCAACGGGATGAAATTACTGAAATGATGCCTGCCCTCGAACTGTGATGATGGACTACCCGACTCGCCAATAATATTGGGTTCTGGTGTATTGAAATACAGGAGCTGCTGGATTTGTGTGTTTTCTTACCCCCTCACCATAGTTTGTCAAATGTTTAAACAACTGAACTTATATTCAAGGTTTGTTTCTCTTCATATGTTTTACTGGTTTACATTTGTCTCAGCAACCTGTTGAATGATTCTTCTGCTTTCAAAACAAAATGACAACAGGATGAATGCACACACTTGAAAATACAATACATGCAATGTTATGCATCATAGTGATGCAACCTCCTTTCAGTTTCATACTGCATGTCAATTGAAATCCTTTTTAAAATGCACACCTTCTCAAGATTGCGCTTTACTGGCGTGTCAGGAACTCAATTACAGCTGTATTATCAAGACAATGTGTTCGTTTTGTAAAATATAGTTCCGGTCTGGTGTGGCACCCCAGCTAACGCACAACGTTGCCACAACGTTTCGTGTTAGCAGGGACTGTCTGCGGCGCGCTGGTGTGTCCCGGACTTTAGAGTAGAGAGACAGTTCAACAGCAAGTATGAGCGACAGAAACGGATATTGCCTTCCCTTTAAGTAGAGCGTCAGGGACAGCTTCCCTGGCTTACGGCCATACTAGCCTGAATACGCCCGATCTCGTCCGATCTTGGAAGCTAAGCAGGCTCGGGCCTGGTCAGTACTTGGATGGGAGACCGCCTGGGAATACCAGGTGCTGTAAGTTTTTGCATCTTTTACACACCAGAGGGCAACAAATCACGAGTTTTAACTTTGGATACACGCAATTTCATCATTATTTCAGATTTGACTTCCCCAAATACACAGGCATACAATAGATCTTGTTCTCCAACGTAAACGGTCCCTAGTAACTAGGGTACATTCGTAAATAAATTGAGCATCATGGCTAGAAGTGACTAAATGTTGCCTAATCTTTCTCATCGAGAAATGACACAATTACAGCAACACAGAAAGGAACTCCACCGGACAAAGTTCAGTGCTCACAAGGAGCCTCATTCAACACACACGGTTCCATTCCCATTCATGCAAAGCACGAAAGTGTAAAACTTGGGAACATACTTGAGAGCAAAGATCACATTCAATCTCATTCAAGGCACGGATGTGAATGCAACGGGATGAAATTACTGAAATGATGCCTGCCCTCGAACTGTGATGATGGACTACCCGACTCGCCAATAATATTGGGTTCTGGTGTATTGAAATACAGGAGCTGCTGGATTTGTGTGTTTTCTTACCCCCTCACCATAGTTTGTCAAATGTTTATACAACTGAACTTATATTCAAGGTTTGTTTCTCTTCATATGTTTTACTGGTTTACATTTGTCTCATCAACCTGTTGAATGATTCTTCTGCTTTCAAAACAAAATGACAACAGGATGAATGCACACACTTGAAAATACAATACATGCAATGTTATGCATCATAGTGATGCAACCTCCTTTCAGTTTTATACTGCATGTCAATTGAAATCCTTACTGAAATGCACACCTTCTCAAGATTGCGCTTGACTGGCGTGTCAGGCACTCAATTACAGCTGTTTTATCAAGACAATGTGTTCGTTTTGTAAAATATAGTTCCGGTCTGGTGTGGCACCCCAGCTAACGCACAACGTTGCCACAACTTTTCGTGTTAGCAGGGACTGTCTGCGGTGCGCTGGTGTGTCCCGGACTTTAGAGTAGAGAGACAGTTCAACTGCAAGTATGAGCGGCAGAAACGGATATTGCCTTCCCTTTAAGTAGAGCGTCAGGGACAGCTTCCCCTGCTTACGGCCATACTAGCCTGAATACGCCCGATCTCGTCCGATCTCGGAAGCTAAGCAGGCTCCGGCCTGGTCAGTACTTGGATGGGAGACCGCATGGGAATACCAGGTGCTGTAAGCTTTTGCATCTTTTACACACCAGAGGGCGACAAATCACGAGTTTTAACTTTGGATACACGCAATTTCATCATTATTTCAGATTTGACTTCCCCAAATACACAGGCATACAATAGATCTTGTTCTCCAACGTAAACGGTCCCTAGTAACTAGGGTACATTCGTAAATAAATTGAGCATCATGGCTAGAAGTGACTAAATGTTGCCTAATCTTTCTCATCGAGAAATGACACAATTACAGCAACACAAAAAGGAACTCCACCGGACAAAGTTCAGTGTTCACAAGGAGCCTCATTCAACACACACGGTTCCATTCCCATTCATGCAAAGCACGAAAGTGTAAAACTTGGGAACATACTTGAGAGCAAAGATCACATTCAATCTCATTCAAGGCACGGATGTGAATGCAACGGGATGAAATTACTGAAATGATGCCTGCCCTCGAACTGTGATGATGGACTACCCGACTCGCCAATAATATTGGGTTCTGGTGTATTGAAATACAGGAGCTGCTGGATTTGTGTGTTTTCTTACCCCCTCACCATAGTTTGTCAAATGTTTAAACAACTGAACTTATATTCAAGGTTTGTTTCTCTTCATATGTTTTACTGGTTTACATTTGTCTCAGCAACCTGTTGAATGATTCTTCTGCTTTCAAAACAAAATGACAACAGGATGAATGCACACACTTGAAAATACAATACATGCAATGTTATGCATCATAGTGATGCAACCTCCTTTCAGTTTCATACTGCATGTCAATTGAAATCCTTACTGAAATGCACACCTTCTCAAGATTGCGCTTGACTGGCGTGTCAGGCACTCAATTACAGCTGTTTTATCAAGACAATGTGTTCGTTTTGTAAAATACAGTTACGGTCTGGTGTGGCACCCCAGCTAACGCACAACGTTGCCACAACGTTTCGTGTTAGCAGGGACTGTCTGCGGCGCGCTGGTGTGTCCCGGACTTTAGAGTAGAGAGACAGTTCAACTGCAAGTATGAGCGGCAGAAACGGATATTGCCTTCCCTTTAAGTAGAGCATCAGGGACAGCCTCCCAGGCTTACGGCCATACTAGCCTGAATACGCCCGATCTCGTCCGATCTCGGAAGCTAAGCAGGCTCCGCCCTGGTCAGTACTTGGATGGGAGACTGCCTGGGAATACCAGGTACTGTAAGCTTTTGCATCTTTTACACACCAGAGGGCGACAAATCACGAGTTTTAACTTTGGATACACGCAATTTCTTCATTATTTCAGATTTGACTTCCCCAAATACACAGGCATACAATAGATCTTGTTCTCCAACGTAAACGGTCCCTAGTAACTAGGGTACATTCGTAAATAAATTGAGCATCATGGCTAGAAGTGACTAAATGTTGCCTAATCTTTCTCATCGAGAAATGACACAATTACAGCAACACAAAAAGGAACTCCACCGGACAAAGTTCAGTGCTCACAAGGAGCCTCATTCAACACACACGGTTCCATTCCCATTCATGCAAAGCACGAAAGTGTAAAACTTGGGAACATACTTGAGAGCAAAGATCACATTCAATCTCATTCAAGTCACGGATGTGAATGCAACGGGATGAAATTACTGAAATGATGCCTGCCCTCGAACTGTGATGATGGACTACCCGACTCGCCAATAATATTGGGTTCTGGTGTATTGAAATACAGGAGCTGCTGGATTTGTGTGTTTTCTTACCCCCTCACCATAGTTTGTCAAATGTTTAAACAACTGAACTTATATTCAAGGTTTGTTTCTCTTCATATGTTTTACTGGTTTACATTTGTCTCAGCAACCTGTTGAATGATTCTTCTGCTTTCAAAACAAAATGACAACAGGATGAATGCACACACTTGAAAATACAATACATGCAATGTTATGCATCATAGTGATGCAACCTCCTTTCAGTTTCATACTGCATGGCAATTGAAATCCTTACTGAAATGCACACCTTCTCAAGATTGCGCTTGACTGGCGTGTCAGGCACTCAATTACAGCTGTTTTATCAAGACAATGTGTTCGTTTTGTAAAATATAGTTCCGGTCTGGTGTGGCACCCCAGCTAACGCACAACGTTGCCACAACGTTTCGTGTTAGCAGGGACTGTCTGCGGCGCGCTGGTGTGTCCCGGACTTTAGAGTAGAGAGACAGTTCAACTGCAAGTATGAGCGGCAGAAACGGATATTGCCTTCCCTTTAAGTAGAGCGTCAGGGACAGCCTCCCTGGCTTACGGCCGTACTAGCCTGAATACGCCTGATTTCGTCCGATCTCGGAAGCTAAGCAGGCTCGGGCCTGGTCAGTACTTGGATGGGAGACCGCCTGGGAATACCAGGTGCTGTAAGCTTTTGCACCTTTTACACACCAGAGGGCGACAAATCACGAGTTTTAACTTTGGATTCACACAATTTCATCATTATTTCAGATTTGACTTCCCAAAATACACAGGCATACAATAGATCTTGTTCTCCAACGTAAACGGTCCCTAGTAACTAGGGTACATTCGTAAATAAATTGAGCATCATGGCTAGAATTGACTAAATGTTGCCTAATCTTTCTCTTCGAGAAATGACACAATTACAGCAACACAAAAAGGAACTCCACCGGACAAAGTTCAGTGCTCACAAGGAGCCTCATTCAACACACACGGTTCCATTCCCATTCATGCAAAGCACGAAAGTGTAAAACTTGGGAACATACTTGAGAGCAAAGATCACATTCAATCTCATTCAAGGCACGGATGTGAATGCAACGGGATGAAATTACTGAAATGATGCCTGCCCTCGAACTGTGATGATGGACTACCCGACTCGCCAATAATATTGGGTTCTGGTGTATTGAAATACAGGAGCTGCTGGATTTGTGTGTTTTCTTACCCCCTCACCATAGTTTGTCAAATGTTTAAACAACTGAACTTATATTCAAGGTTTGTTTCTCTTCATATGTTTTACTGGTTTACATTTGTCTCAGCAACCTGTTGAATGATTCTTCTGCTTTCAAAACAAAATGACAACAGGATGAATGCACACACTTGAAAATACAATACATGCAATGTTATGCATCATAGTGATGCAACCTCCTTTTAGTTTCATACTGCATGTCAATTGAAATCCTTACTGAAATGCACACCTTCTCAAGATTGCGCTTGACTGGCGTGTCAGGCACTCAATTACAGCTGTATTATCAAGACAATGTGTTCGTTTTGTAAAATATAGTTCCGGTCTGGTGTGGCACCCCAGTTAACGCACAACGTTGCCACAACGTTGCCACAACGTGGCGTGTTAGCAGGGACAGTCTGCGGCGCACTGGTGTGTCCCGGGCTTTAGAGTAGAGAGACAGTTCAACTGTAAGTATGAACGGCAGAAAAGGATATTGCCTTCCCTGTAAGTAGAGCGTCAGGGACAGCCTCCCTGGCTTACGGCCATACTAGCCTGAATACGCCCGATCTCGTCCGATCTCGGAAGCTAAGCAGGCTCTGGCCTGGTCAGTACTTGGATGGGAGACCGCCTGGGAATACCAGGTGCTGTAAGCTTTTGCATCTTTTACACACCAGAGGGCGACAAATCACGAGTTTTAACTTTGGATACACGCAATTTCATCATTATTTCAGATTTGACTTCCCCAAATACACAGGCATACAATAGATCTTGTTCTCCAACGTAAACGGTCCCTAGTAACTAGGGTACATTCGTAAATAAATTGAGCATCATGGCTAGAAGTGACTAAATGTTGCCTAATCTTTCTCATCGAGAAATGACACAATTACAGCAACACAAAAAGGAACTCCACTGGACAAAGTTCAGTGCTCACAAGGAGCCTCATTCAACACACACGGTTCCATTCCCATTCATGCAAAGCACGAAAGTGTAAAACTTGGGAACATACTTGAGAGCAAAGATCACATTCAATCTCATTCAAGGCACGGATGTGAATGCAACGGGATGAAATTACTGAAATGATGCCTGCCCTCGAACTGTGATGATGGACTACCCGACTCGCCAATAATATTGGGTTCTGGTGTATTGAAATACAGGAGCTGCTGGATTTGTGTGTTTTCTTACCCCCTCACCATAGTTTGTCAAATGTTTATACAACTGAACTTATATTCAAGGTTTGTTTCTCTTCATATGTTTTACTGGTTTACATTTGTCTCAGCAACCTGTTGAATGATTCTTCTGCTTTCAAAACAAAATGACAACAGGATGAATGCACACACTTGAAAATACAATACATGCAATGTTATGCATCATAGTGATGCAACCTCCTTTCAGTTTCATACTGCATGTCAATTGAAATCCTTACTGAAATGCACACCTTCTCAAGATTGCGCTTGACTGGCGTGTCAGGCACTCAATTACAGCTGTTTTATCAAGACAATGTGTTCGTTTTGTAAAATATAGTTCCGGTCTGGTGTGGCACCCCAGCTAACGCACAACGTTGCCACAACGTTTCGTGTTAGCAGGGACTGTCTGCGGCGCGCTGGTGTGTCCCGGACTTTAGAGTAGAGAGACAGTTCAACTGCAAGTATGAGCGGCAGAAACGGATATTGCCTTCCCTTTAAGTAGAGCGTCAGGGACAGCTTCCCCGGCTTACGGCCATACTAGCCTGAATACGCCCGATCTCGTCCGATCTCGGAAGCTAAGCAGGCTCGGGCCTGGTCAGTACTTGGATGGGAGACCGCCTGGGAATACCAGGTGCTGTAAGCTTTTGCATCTTTTACACACCAGAGGGCGACAAATCACGAGTTTTAACTTTGGATACACGCAATTTCATCATTATTTCAGATTTGACTTCCCCAAATACACAGGCATACAATAGATCTTGTTCTCCAACGTAAACGGTCCCTAGTAACTAGGGTACATTCGTAAATAAATTGAGCATCATGGCTAGAAGTGACTAAATGTTGCCTAATCTTTCTCATCGAGAAATGACACAATTACAGCAACACAAAAAGGAACTCCACCGGACAAAGTTCAGTGCTCACAAGAAGCCTCATTCAACACACACGGTTCCATTCCCATTCATGCAAAGCACGAAAGTGTAAAACTTGGGAACATACTTGAGAGCAAAGATCACATTCAATCTCATTCAAGTCACGGATGTGAATGCAACGGGATGAAATTACTGAAATGATGCCTGCCCTCGAACTGTGATGATGGACTACCCGACTCGCCAATAATATTGGGTTCTGGTGTATTGAAATACAGGAGCTGCTGGATTTGTGTGTTTTCTTACCCCCTCACCATAGTTTGTCAAATGTTTAAACAACTGAACTTATATTCAAGGTTTGTTTCTCTTCATATGTTTTACTGGTTTACATTTGTCTCAGCAACCTGTTGAATGATTCTTCTGCTTTCAAAACAAAATGACAACAGGATGAATGCACACACTTGAAAATACAATACATGCAATGTTATGCATCATAGTGATGCAACCTCCTTTCAGTTTCATACTGCATGTCAATTGAAATCCTTACTGAAATGCACACCTTCTCAAGATTGCGCTTGACTGGCGTGTCAGGCACTCAATTACAGCTGTATTATCAAGACAATGTGTTCGTTTTGTAAAATATAGTTCCGGTCTGGTGTGGCACCCCAGTTAACGCACAACGTTGCCACAACGTTTCGTGTTAGCAGGGACTGTCTGCGGCGCGCTGGTGTGTCCCGGACTTTAGAGTAGAGAGACAGTTCAACTGCAAGTATGAGCGGCAGAAACGGATATTGCCTTCCCTTTAAGTAGAGCATCAGGGACAGCCTCCCCGGCTTACGGCCATACTAGCCTGAATACGCCCGATCTCGTCCGATCTCGGAAGCTAAGCAGGCTCCGGCCTGGTCAGTACTTGGATGGGAGACCGCCTGGGAATACCAGGTGCTGTAAGCTTTTGCATCTTTTACACACCAGAGGGCGACAAATCACGAGTTTTAACTTTGGATACACGCAATTTCATCATTATTTCAGATTTGACTTCCCCAAATACACAGGCATACAATAGATCTTGTTCTCCAATGTAAACGGTCCCTAGTAACTAGGGTACATTCGTAAATAAATTGAGCATCATGGCTAGAAGTGACTAAATGTTGCCTAATCTTTCTCATCGAGAAATGACACAATTACAGCAACACAAAAAGGAACTCCACCGGACAAAGTTCAGTGCTCACAAGGAGCCTCATTCAACACACACGGTTCCATTCCCATTCATGCAAAGCACGAAAGTGTAAAACCTGGGAACATACTTGAGAGCAAAGATCACATTCAATCTCATTCAAGGCACGGATGTGAATGCAACGGGATGAAATTACTGAAATGATGCCTGCCCTCGAACTGTGATGATGGACTACCCGACTCGCCAATAATATTGGGTTCTGGTGTATTGAAATACAGGAGCTGCTGGATTTGTGTGTTTTCTTACCCCCTCACCATAGTTTGTCAAATGTTTAAACAACTGAACTTATATTCAAGGTTTGTTTCTCTTCATATGTTTTACTGGTTTACATTTGTCTCAGCAACCTGTTGAATGATTCTTCTGCTTTCAAAACAAAATGACAACAGGATGAATGCACACACTTGAAAATACAATACATGCAATGTTATGCATCATAGTGATGCAACCTCCTTTCAGTTTCATACTGCATGTCAATTGAAATCCTTACTGAAATGCACACCTTCTCAAGATTGCGCTTGACGGGCGTGTCAGGCACTCAATTACAGCTGTTTTATCAAGACAATGTGTTCGTTTTGTAATATATAGTTCCGGTCTGGTGTGGCACCCCAGCTAACGCACAACGTTGCCACAACGTTTCGTGTTAGCAGGGACTGTCTGCGGCGCGCTGGTGTGTCCCGGACTTTAGAGTAGAGAGACAGTTCAACTGCAAGTATGAGCGGCAGAAACGGATATTGCCTTCCCTTTAAGTAGAGCGTCAGGGACAGCTTCCCTGGCTTACGGCCATACTAGCCTGAATACGCCCGATCTCGTCCGATCTCGGAACCTAAGCAGGCTCGGGCCTGGTCAGTACTTGGATGGGAGACCGCCTGGGAATACCAGGTGCTGTAAGCTTTTGCATCTTTTACACACCAGAGGGCGACAAATCACGAGTTTTAACTTTGGATACACGCAATTTCATCATTATTTCAGATTTGACTTCCCCAAATACACAGGCATACAATAGATCTTGTTCTCCAACGTAAACGGTCCCTAGTAACTAGGGTACATTCGTAAATAAATTGAGCATCATGGCTAGAAGTGACTAAATGTTGCCTAATCTTTCTCATCGAGAAATGACACAATTACAGCAACACAAAAAGGAACTCCACCGGACAAAGTTCAGTGCTCACAAGGAGCCTCATTCAACACACACGGTTCCATTCCCATTCATGCAAAGCACGAAAGTGTAAAACTTGGGAACATACTTGAGAGCAAAGATCACATTCAATCTCATTCAAGGCACGGATGTGAATGCAACGGGATGAAATTACTGAAATGATGCCTGCCCTCGAACTGTGATGATGGACTACCCGACTCGCCAATAATATTGGGTTCTGGTGTATTGAAATACAGGAGCTGCTGGATTTGTGTGTTTTCTTACCCCCTCACCATAGTTTGTCAAATGTTTAAACAACTGAACTTATATTCAAGGTTTGTTTCTCTTCATATGTTTTACTGGTTTACATTTGTCTCAGCAACCTGTTGAATGATTCTTCTGCTTTCAAAACAAAATGACAACAGGATGAATGCACACACTTGAAAATACAATACATGCAATGTTATGCATCATAGTGATGCAACCTCCTTTCAGTTTCATACTGCATGTCAATTGAAATCCTTACTGAAATGCACACCTTCTCAAGATTGCGCTTGACTGGCGTGTCAGGCACTCAATTACAGCTGTTTTATCAAGACAATGTGTTCGTTTTGTAATATATAGTTCCGGTCTGGTGTGGCACCCCAGCTAACGCACAACGTTGCCACAACGTTTCGTGTTAGCAGGGACTGTCTGCGGCGCGCTGGTGTGTCCCGGACTTTAGAGTAGAGAGACAGTTCAATTGCAAGTATGAGCGGAAGAAACGGATATTGCCTTCCCTTTAAGTAGAGCGTCAGGGACAGCCTCCCTGGCTTACGGCCATACTAGCCTGAAAACGCCCGATCTCGTCCGATCTCGGAAGCTAAGCAGGCTCGGGCCTGGTCAGTACTTGGATGGGAGACCGCCTGGGAATACCAGGTGCTGTAAGCTTTTGCATCTTTTACACACCAGAGGGCGACAAATCACGAGTTTTAACTTTGGATACACGCAATTTCATCATTATTTCAGATTTGACTTCCCCAAATACACAGGCATAGAATAGATCTTGTTCTCCAACGTAAACGGTCCCTAGTAACTAGTGTACATTCGTAAATAAATTGAGCATCATGGCTAGAAGTGACTAAATGTTGCCTAATCTTTCTCATCGAGAAATGACACAATTACAGCAACACAAAAAGGAACTCCACCGGACAAAGTTCAGTGCTCACAAGGAGCCTCATTCAACACACACGGTTCCATTCCCATTCATGCAAAGCACGAAAGTGTAAAACTTGGGAAAATACTTGAGAGCAAAGATCACATTCAATCTCATTCAAGGCACGGATGTGAATGCAACGGGATGAAATTACTGAAATGATGCCTGCCCTCGAACTGTGATGATGGACTACCCGACTCGCCAATAATATTGGGTTCTGGTGTATTGAAATACAGGAGCTGCTGGATTTGTGTGTTTTCTTACCCCCTCACCATAGTTTGTCAAATGTTTAAACAACTGAACTTATATTCAAGGTTTGTTTCTCTTCATATGTTTTACTGGTTTACATTTGTCTCAGCAACCTGTTGAATGATTCTTCTGCATTCAAAACAAAATGACAACAGGATGAATGCACACACTTGAAAATACAATACATGCAATGTTATGCATCATAGTGATGCAACCTCCTTTCAGTTTCATACTGCATGTCAATTGAAATCCTTACTGAAATGCACACCTTCTCAAGATTGCGCTTGACTGGCGTGTCAGGCACTCAATTACAGCTGTTTTATCAAGAGAATGTGTTCGTTTTGTAATATATAGTTCCGGTCTGGTGTGGCACCCCAGCTAACGCACAACGTTGCCACAATGTTGCCACAACGTGGCGTGTTAGCAGGGACTGTCTGCGGCGCGCTGGTGTGTCCCGGGCTTTAGAGTAGAGAGACAGTTCAACTGTAAGTATGAACGGCAGAAACGGATATTGCCTTCCCTTTAAGTAGAGCGTCAGGGACAGCCTCCCTGGCTTACGGCCATACTAGCCTGAATACGCCCGATCTCGTCCGATCTCGGAAGCTAAGCAGGCTCGGGCCTGGTCAGTACTTGGATGGGAGACCGCCTGGGAATACCAGGTGCTGTAAGCTTTTGCATCTTTTACACACCAGAGGGCGACAAATCACAAGTTTTAACTTTGGATACACGCAATTTCATCATTATTTCAGATTTGACTTCCCCAAATACACAGGCATACAATAGATCTTGTTCTCCAACGTAAACGGTCCCTAGTAACTAGGGTACATTCGTAAATAAATTGAGCATCATGGCTAGAAGTGACTAAATGTTGCCTAATCTTTCTCATCGAGAAATGACACAATTACAGCAACACAAAAAGGAACTCCACCGGACAAAGTTCAGTGCTCACAAGGAGCTTCATTCAACACACACGGTTCCATTCCCATTCATGCAAAGCACGAAAGTGTAAAACTTGGGAACATACTTGAGAGCAAAGATCACATTCAATCTCATTCAAGGCACGGATGTGAATGCAACGGGATGAAATTACTGAAATGATGCCTGCCCTCGAACTGTGATGATGGACTACCCGACTCGCCAATAATATTGGGTTCTGGTGTATTGAAATACAGGAGCTGCTGGATTTGTGTGTTTTCTTACCCCCTCACCATAGTTTGTCAAATGTTTAAACAACTGAACTTATATTCAAGGTTTGTTTCTCTTCATATGTTTTACTGGTTTACATTTGTCTCAGCAACCTCAGCAAAAATGATTCTTCTACTTTCAAAACAAAATGACAACAGGATGAATGCACACACTTGAAAAT
>NW_027103000.1:0-42500 GCF_036373705.1 Amia ocellicauda | reverse complement strand
CAGTTCAACTGCAAGTATGAGCGGCAGAAACGGATATTGCCTTCCCTTTAAGTAGAGGGTCAAGGACAGCCTCCCTGGCTTACGGCCATACTAGCCTGAATACGCCCGATCTCGTCCGATCTCGGAAGCTAAGCAGGCTCGGGCCTGGTTAGTACTTGGATGGGAGACCGCCTGGGAATACCAGGTGCTGTAAGCTTTTTCATCTTTTACACACCAGAGGGCGACAAATCACGAGTTTTAACTTTGGATACACGCAATTTCATCATTATTTCAGATTTGACTTCCCCAAATACACAGGCATACAATAGATCTTGTTCTCCAACGTAAACGGTCCCTAGAAACTAGGGTACATTCGTAAATAAATTCAGCATCATGGCTAGAAGTGACTAAATGTTGCCTAATCTATCTCATCGAGAAATGACACAATTACAGCAACACAAAAAGAACTCCACCGGACAAAGTTCAGTGCTCACAAGGAGCCTCATTCAACACACACGGTTCCATTCCCATTCATGCAAAGCACGAAAGTGTAAAACTTGGGAACATACTTGAGAGCAAAGATCACATTCAATCTCATTCAAGGCACGGATGTGAATGCAACGGGATGAAATAACTGAAATGATGCCTGCCCTCGAACTGTGATGATGGACTACCCGACTCGCCAATAATATTGGCTTCTGGTGTATTGAAATACAGGAGCTGCTGGATGTGTGTGTTTTCTTACCCCCTCACCATAGTTTGTCAAATGTTTAAACAACTGAACTTATATTCAAGGTTTGTTTCTCTTCATATGTTTTACTGGTTTACATTTGTCTCAGCAACCTGTTGAATGATTCTTCTGCTTTCAAAACAAAATGACAACAGGATGAATGCACACACTTGAAAATACAATACATGCAATGTTATGCATCATAGTGATGCAACCTCCTTTCAGTTTCATACTGCATGTCAATTGAAATCCTTACTGAAATGCACACCTTCTCAAGATTGCGCTTGACTGGCGTATCAGGCACTCAATTACAGCTGTTTTATCAAGACAATGTGTTCGTTTTGTAATATATAGTTCCGGTCTGGTGTGGCACCCCAGCTAACGCACAACGTTGCCACAACGTTTCGTGTTAGCAGGGACTGTCTGCGGCGCGCTGGTGTGTCCCGGACTTTAGAGTAGAGAGACAGTTCAACTGCAAGTATGAGCGGCAGAAACGGATATTGCCTTCCCTTTAAGTAGAGCGTCAGGGATAGCCTCCCTGGCTTACGGCCATACTATCCTGAATACGCCCGATCTCGTCCGATCTCGGAAGCTAAGCAGGCTCGGGCCTGGTCAGTACTTGGATGGGAGACCGCCTGGGAATACCAGGTGCTGTAAGCTTTTGCATCTTTTACACACCAGAGGGCGACAAATCACGAGTTTTAACTTTGGATACACGCAATTTCATCATTATTTCAGATTTGACTTCCCCAAATACACAGGCATACAATAGATCTTGTTCTCCAACGTAAACGGTCCCTAGTAACTAGGGTACATTCGTAAATAAATTGAGCATCATGGCTAGAAGTGACTAAATGTTGCCTAATCTATCTCATCGAGAAATGACACAATTACAGCAACACAAAAAGGAACTCCACCGGACAAAGTTCAGTGCTCACAAGGAGCCTCATTCAACACAAACGGTTCCATTCCCATTCATGCAAAGCACGAAAGTGTAAAACTTTGGAACATACTTGAGAGCAAAGATCACATTCAATCTCATTCAAGGCACGGATGTGAATGCAACGGGATGAAATTACTGAAATGATGCCTGCCCTCGAACTGTGATGATGGACTACCCGACTCGCCAATAATATTGGGTTCTGGTGTATTGAAATACAGGAGCTGCTGGATTTGTATGTTTTCTTACCCCCTCACCATACTTTCTCAAATGTTTAAACAACTGAACTTATATTCAAGGTTTGTTTCTCTTCATATGTTTTACTGGTTTACATTTGTCTCAGCAACCTGTTGAATGATTCTTCTGCTTTCAAAACAAAATGACAACAGGATGAATGCACACACTTGAAAATACAATACATGCAATGTTATGCATCATAGTGATGCAACCTCCTTTCAGTTTCATACTGCATGTCAATTGAAATCCTTACTGAAATGCACACCTTCTCAAGATTGCGCTTGACTGGCGTGTCAGGCACTAAATTACAGCTGTTTTATCAAGACAATGTGTTCGTTTTGTAATATATAGTTCCGGTCTGGTGTGGCACCCCAGCTAACGCACAACGTTGCCACAATGTTGCCACAACGTGGCATGTTAGCAGGGACTGTCTGCGGCGCACTGGTGTGTCCCGGGCTTTAGAGTAGAGAGACAGTTCAACTGTAAGTATGAACGGCAGAAACGGATATTGCCTTCCCTTTAAGTAGAGCGTCAGGGACAGCCTCCCTGGCTTACGGCCATACTAGCCTGAATACGCCCGATCTCGTCCGATCTCGGAAGCTAAGCAGGCTCGGGCCTGGTCAGTACTTGGATGGGAGACCGCCTGGGAATACCAGGTGCTGTAAGCTTTTGCATCTTTTACACGCCAGAGGGCGACAAATCACGAGTTTTAACTTTGGATACACGCAATTTCATCATTATTTCAGATTTGACTTCCCCAAATACACAGGCATACAATAGATCTTGTTCTCCAACGTAAACGGTCCCTAGTAACTAGGGTACATTCGTGAATAAATTGAGCATCATGGCTAGAAGTGACTAAATGTTGCCTAATCTTTCTCATCGAGAAATGACACAATTACAGCAACACAAAAAGGAACTCCACCGGACAAAGTTCAGTGCTCACAAGGAGCCTCATTCAACACACACGGTTCCATTCCCATTCATGCAAAGCACGAAAGTGTAAAACTTGGGAACATACTTGAGAGCAAAGATCACATTCAATCTCATTCAAGGCACGGATGTGAATGCAACGGGATGAAATTACTGAAATGATGCCTGCCCTCGAACTGTGATGATGGACTACCCGACTCGCCAATAATATTGGGTTCTGGTGTATTGAAATACAGGAGCTGCTGGATTTGTGTGTTTTCTTACCCCCTCACCATAGTTTGTCAAATGTTTAAACAACTGAACTTATATTCAAGGTTTGTTTCTCTTCATATGTTTTACTGGTTTACATTTGTCTCAGCAACCTGTTGAATGATTCTTCTGCTTTCAAAACAAAATGACAACAGGATGAATGCACACACTTGAAAATACAATACATGCAATGTTATGCATCATAGTGATGCAACCTCCTTTCAGTTTCATACTGCATGTCAATTGAAATCCTTACTGAAATGCACACCTTCTCAAGATTGCGCTTGACTGGCGTGTCAGGCACACAATTACAGCTGTATTATCAAGACAATGTGTTCGTTTTGTAAAATATAGTTCCGGTCTGGTGTGGCACCCCAGCTAACGCACAACGTTGCCACAACGTTGCCACAACGTGGCGTGTTAGCAGGGACTGTCTGCGGCGCACTGGTGTGTCCCGGGCTTTAGAGTAGAGAGACAGTTCAACTGTAAGTATGATCGGCAGAAACGGATATTGCCTTCCCTTTAAGTAAAGCGTCAGGGACAGCCTCCCTGGCTTACGGCCATACTAGCCTGAATACGCCCGATCTCGTCCGATCTCGGAAGCCAAGCAGGCTTGGGCCTGGTCAGTACTTGGATGGGAGACCGCCTGGGAATACCAGGTGCTGTAAGCTTTTGCACCTTTTACACACCAGAGGGCGACAAATCACGAGTTTTAACTTGGGATACAGACAATTTCATCATTATTTCAGGTTTTACTTCCCCAAATACACAGGCATACAATAGATCTTGTTCTCCAACGTAAACGGTCCCTAGTAACTAGGGTACATTCGTAAATAAATTGAGCATCATGGCTAGAAGTGACTAAATGTTGCCTAATCTTTCTCATCGAGAAATGACACAATTACAGCAACACAAAAAGAACTCCACCGGACAAAGTTCAGTGCTCACAAGGAGCCTCATTCAACACACACGGTTCCATTCCCATTCATGCAAAGCACGAAAGTGTAAAACTTGGGAACATACTTGAGAGCAAAGATCACATTCAATCTCATTCAAGGCACGGATGTGAATGCAACGGGATGAAATTACTGAAATGATGCCTGCCCTCGAACTGTGATGATGGACTACCCGACTCGCCAATAATATTGGGTTCTGGTGTATTGAAATACAGGAGCTGCTGGATTTGTGTGTTTTCTTACCCCCTCACCATAGTTTGTCAAATGTTTAAACAACTGAACTTATATTCAAGGTTTGTTTCTCTTCATATGTTTTACTGGTTTACATTTGTCTCAGCAACCTGTTGAATGATTCTTCTGCTTTCAAAACAAAATGACAACAGGATGAATGCACACACTTGAAAATACAATACATGCAATGTTATGCATCATAGTGATGCAACCTCCTTTCAGTTTCATACTGCATGTCAATTGAAATCCTTACTGAAATGCACACCTTCTCAAGATTGCGCTTGACTGGCGTGTCAGGCACTCAATTACAGCTGTTTTATCAAGACAATGTGTTCGTTTTGTAAAATATAGTTCCGGTCTGGTGTGGCACCCCAGCTAACGCACAACGTTGCCACAACGTTGCCACAACGTGGCGTGTTAGCAGGGACTGTCTGCGGCGCACTGGTGTGTCCCGGGCTTTAGAGTAGAGAGACAGTTCAACTGTAAGTATGAACGGCAGAAACGGATATTGCCATCCCTTTAAGTAGAGCGTCAGGGACAGCCTACCTGGCTTACGGCCATACTAGCCTGAATACGCCCGATCTCGTCCGATCTCGGAAGCCAAGCAGTCTCGGGCCTGGTCAGTACTTGGATGGGAGACCGCCTGGGAATACCAGGTGCTGTAAGCTTTTGCACCTTTTACACACCAGAGGGCGACAAATCACGAGTTTTAACTTTGGATACACACAATTTCATCATTATTTCAGATTTTACTTCCCCAAATACACAGGCATACAATAGATCTTGTTCTCCAACGTAAACGGTCCCTAGTAACTAGGGTACATTCGTAAATAAATTGAGCATCATGGCTAGAAGTGACTAAATGTTGCCTAATCTTTCTCATCGAGAAATGACACAATTACAGCAACACAAAAAGGAACTCCACCGGACAAAGTTCAGTGCTCACAAGGAGCCTCATTCAACACACACGGTTCCATTCCCATTCATGCAAAGCACGAAAGTGTAAAACTTGGGAACATACTTGAGAGCAAAGATCACATTCAATCTCATTCAAGGCACGGATGTGAATGCAACGGGATGAAATTACTGAAATGATGCCTGCCCTCGAACTGTGATGATGGACTACCCGACTCGCCAATAATATTGGGTTCTGGTGTATTGAAATACAGGAGCTGCTGGATTTGTGTGTTTTCTTACCCCCTCACCATAGTTTGTCAAATGTTTAAACAACTGAACTTATATTCAAGGTTTGTTTCTCTTCATATGTTTTACTGGTTTACATTTGTCTCAGCAACCTGTTGAATGATTCTTCTGCTTTCAAAACAAAATGACAACAGGATGAATGCACACACTTGAAAATACAATACATGCAATGTTATGCATCATAGTGATGCAACCTCCTTTCAGTTTCATACTGCATGTCAATTGAAATCCTTACTGAAATGCACACCTTCTCAAGATTGCGCTTGACTGGCGTGTCAGGCACTCAATTACAGCTGTATTATCAAGACAATGTGTTCGTTTTGTAAAATATAGTTCCGGTCTGGTGTGGCACCCCAGCTAACGCACAACGTTGCCACAATGTTGCCACAACGTGGCGTGTTAGCAGGGACTGTCTGCGGCGCACTGGTGTGTCCCGGGCTTTAGAGTAGAGAGACAGTTCAACTGTAAGTATGATCGGCAGAAACGGATATTGCCTTCCCTTTAAGTAGAGCGTCAGGGACAGCCTCCCTGGCTCACGGCCATACTAGCCTGAATACGCCCGATCTCGTCCGATCTCGGAAGCCAAGCAGGCTTGGGCCTGGTGAGTACTTGGATGGGAGACCGCCTGGGAATACCAGGTGCTGTAAGCTTTTGCACCTTTTACACACCAGAGGGCGACAAATCACGAGTTTTAACTTTGGATACACACAATTTCATCATTATTTCAGGTTTTACTTCCCCAAATACACAGGCATACAATAGATCTTGTTCTCCAACGTAAACGGTCCCTAGTAACTAGGGTACATTCGTCAATAAATTGAGCATCATGGCTAGAAGTGACTAAATGTTGCCTAATCTTTCTCATCGAGAAATGACACAATTACAGCAACACAAAAAGAACTCCACCGGACAAAGTTCAGTGCTCACAAGGAGCCTCATTCAACACACATGGTTCCATTCCAATTCATGCAAAGCACGAAAGTGTAAAACTTGGGAACATACTTGAGAGCAAAGATCACATTCAATCTCATTCAAGGCACGGATGTGAATGCATCGGGATGAAATTACTGAAATGATGCCTGCCCTCGAACTGTGATGATGGACTACCCGACTCGCCAATAATATTGGGTTCTGGTGTATTGAAATACAGGAGCTGCTGGATTTGTGTGTTTTCTTACCCCCTCACCATAGTTTGTCAAATGTTTAAACAACTGAACTTATATTCAAGGTTTGTTTCTCTTCATATGTTTTACTGGTTTACATTTGTCTCAGCAACCTGTTGAATGATTCTTCTGCTTTCAAAACAAAATGACAACAGGATGAATGCACACACTTGAAAATACAATACATGCAATGTTATGCATCATAGTGATGCAACCTCCTTTCAGTTTCATACTGCATGTCAATTGATATCCTTACTGAAATGCACACCTTCTCAAGATTGCGCTTGACTGGCGTGTCAGGCACTCAATTACAGCTGTTTTATCAAGACAATGTGATCGTTTTGTAAAATATAGTTCCGGTCTGGTGTGGCACCCCAGCTAATGCACAACTTTGCCACAACGTTGCCACAACGTGGCGTGTTAGCAGGGACTTTCTGCGACACGCTGGTATGTCCCGGGCTTTAGAGTAGAGAGACAGTTCAACTGTAAGTATGAACGGCAGAAACGGATATTGCCTTCCCTTTAAGTAGAGCGTCAGGGAAAGTCTCACTTGCTTACGGCCATACTAGCCTGAATACGCCCGATCTCGTCCGATCTCGGAAGCCAAGCAGGCTCGGGCCTGGTCAGTACTTGAATAGGAGACCGCCTGGGAATACCAGGTGCTTTAAGCTTTTGCACCTTTGACACACCAGAGGGTGACAAATCACGATTTTTAACTTTGGATACACACAATTTCATCATTATTTCAGATTTGACTTCCCCAAATACACAGGCATACAATACATTTTGTTCTCCAACGTAAACGGTCCCTAGTAACTAGGGTACATTCGTAAATAAATTGAGCATCATGGCTAGAAGTGACTAAATGTTGCCTAATCTTTCTCATCAAGAAATGACACAATTACAGCAACACAAAAAGGAACTCCACCGGACAAAGTTCAGTGCTCACAAGGAGCCTCATTCAACACACACGGTTCCATTCCCATTCATGCAAAGCACGAAAGTGTAAAACTTGGGAACATACTTGAGAGCAAAGATCACATTCAATCTCATTCAAGGCACGGATGTGAATGCAACGGGATGAAATTACTGAAATGATGCCTGCCCTCGAACTGTGATGATGGACTACCCGACTCGCCAATAATATTGGGTTCTGGTGTATTGAAATACAGGAGCTGCTGGATTTGTGTGTTTTCTTACCCCCTCACCATAGTTTGTCAAATGTTTAAACAACTGAACTTATATTCAAGGTTTGTTTCTCTTCATATGTTTTACTGGTTTACATTTGTCTCAGCAACCTGTTGAATGATTCTTCTGCTTTCAAAACAAAATGACAACAGGATGAATGCACACACTTGAAAATACAATACATGCAATGTTATGCATCATAGTGATGCAACCTCCTTTCAGTTTCATACTGCATGTCAATTGAAATCCTTACTGAAATGCACACCTTCTCAAGATTGCGCTTGACTGGCGTGTCAGGCACTCAATTACAGCTGTATTATCAAGACAATGTGTTCGTTTTGTAAAATATAGTTCCGGTCTGGTGTGGCACCCCAGCTAACGCACAACGTTGCCACAACGTTTCGTGTTAGCAGGGACTGTCTGCGGCGCGCTGGTGTGTCCCGGGCTTTAGAGTAGAGAGACAGTTCAACTGTAAGTATGAACGGCAGAAACGGATATTGCCTTCCCTTTAAGTAGAGCGTCAGGGACAGCCTCCCTGGCTTACGGCCATACTAGCCTGAATACGCCCGATCTCGTCCGATCTCGGAAGTTAAGCAGGCTCGGGCCTGGTCAGTACTTGGATGGGAGACTGCCTGGGAATACCAGGTGCTGTAAGCTTTTGCATCTTTTACACACCAGAGGGCGACAAATCACGAGTTTTAACTTTGGATACACGCAATTTCATCATTATTTCAGATTTGACTTCCCCAAATACACAGGCATACAATAGATCTTGTTCTCCAACGTAAACGGTCCCTAGTAACTAGGGTACATTCGTAAATAATTTGAGCATCATGGCTAGAATTGACTAAATGTTGCCTAATCTTTCTCATCAAGAAATGACACAATTACAGCAACACAAAAAGGAACTCCACCGGACAAAGTTCAGTGCTCACAAGGAGCCTCATTCAACACACACGGTTCCATTCCCATTCATGCAAAGTACGAAAGTGTAAAACTTGGGAACATACTTGAGAGCAAAGATCACATTCAATCTCATTCAAGGCACGGATGTGAATGCAACGGGATGAAATTACTGAAATGATGCCTGCCCTCGAACTGTGATGATGGACTACCCGACTCGCCAATAATATTGGGTTCTGGTGTATTGAAATACAGGAGCTGCTGGATTTGTGTGTTTTCTTACCCCCTCACCATAGTTTGTCAAATGTTTAAACAACTGAACTTATATTCAAGGTTTGTTTCTCTTCATATGTTTTACTGGTTTACATTTGTCTCAGCAACCTGTTGAATGATTCTTCTGCTTTCAAAACAAAATGACAACAGGATGAATGCACACACTTGAAAATACAATACATGCAATGTTATGCATCATAGTGATGCAACCTCCTTTCAGTTTCATACTGCATGTCAATTGAAATCCTTACTGAAATGCACACCTTCTCAAGATTGCGCTTGACTGGCGTGTCAGGCACTCAATTACAGCTGTATTATCAAGACAATGTGTTCGTTTTGTAAAATATAGTTCCGGTCTGGTGTGGCACCCCAACTAACGCACAACGTTGCCACAACGTTTCGTGTTAGCAGGGACTGTCTGCGGCGCGCTGGTGTGTCCCGGGCATTAGAGTAGAGAGACAGTTCAACTGTAAGTATGAACGGCAGAAACGGATATTGCCTTCCCTTTAAGTAGAGCGTCAGGGACAGCCTCCCTGGCTTACGGCCATACTAGCCTGAATACGCCCGATCTTGTCCGATCTCGGAAGTTAAGCAGGCTCGGGCCTGGTCAGTACTTGGATGGGAGACTGCCTTGGAATACCAGGTGCTGTAAGCTTTTGCATCTTTTACACACCAGAGGGCGACAAATCACGAGTTTTAACTTTGGATACACGCAATTTCATCATTATTTCAGATTTGACTTCCCCAAATACACAGGCATACAATAGATCTTGTTCTCCAACGTAAACGGTCCCTAGTAACTAGGATACATTCGTCAATAAATTGAGCATCATGGCTAGAAGTGACTAAATGTTGCCTAATCTTTCTCATCAAGAAATGACACAATTACAGCAACAAAAAAGGAACTCCACCGGACAAAGTTCAGTGCTCACAAGGAGCATCATTCAACACACACGGTTCCATTCCCATTCATGCAAACCACGAAAGTGTAAAACTTGGGTACGTACTTGAGAGTAAAGATAACATTCAATCTCATTCAAGGCACGCATGTGAATGCAACGGGATGAAATTACTGAAATGATGCCTGCCCTCGAACTGTGATGATGGACTACCCGACTCGCCAATAATATTGGGATCTGGTGTATTGAAATACAGGAGCTGCTGGATTTGTGTGTTTTCTTACCCCCTCACCATAGTTTGTCAAATGTTTAAACAACTGAACTTATATTCAAGGTTTGTTTCTCTTCATATGTTTTACTGGTTTACATTTGTCTCAGCAACCTGTTGAATGATTCTTCTGCTTTCAAAACAAAATGACAACAGGATGAATGCACACACTTGAAAATACAATACATGCAATGTTATGCATCATAGTGATGCAACCTCCTTTCAGTTTCATACTGCATGTCAATTGAAATCCTTACTGAAATGCACACCTTCTCAAGATTGCGCTTGACTGGCGTGTCAGGCATTCAATTACAGCTGTTTTATCAAGACAAATGTGTTCGTTTTGTAAAATATAGTTCCGGTCTGGTGTGGCACCCCAGCTAACGCACAACGTTGCCACAACGTGGCATGTTAGCAGGGACTGTCTGCGGCGCGCTGGTGTGTCCCGGGCTTTAGAGTAGAGAGACAGTTCAACTGTAAGTATGAACGGCAGAAACGGATATTGCCTTCCCTTTGAGTAGAGTGTCAGGGACAGCCTCCCTGGCTTACGGCCATACTAGCCTGAATACGCCCGATCTCGTCCGATCTCGGAAGCTAAGCAGGCTCGGGCCTGGTCAGTACTTGGATGGGAGACTGCCTGGGAATACCAGGTGCTGTAAGCTTTTGCATCTTTTACACACCAGAGGGCGACAAATCACGAGTTTTAACTTTGGATACACGCAATTTCATCATTATTTCAGATTTGACTTCCCCAAATACACAGGCATACAATAGATCTTGTTCTCCAACGTAAACGGTCCCTAGTAACTAGGGTACATTCGTAAATAAATTGAGCATCATGGCTAGAATTGACTAAATGTTGCCTAATCTTTCTCATCGAGAAATGACACAATTACAGCAACACAAAAAGGAACTCCACCGGACAAAGATCAGTGCTCACAAGGAGCCTCATTCAACACACACGGTTCCATTCCCATTCATGCAAAGCACGAAAGTGTAAAACTTGGGAACATACTTGATAGCAAAGATCACATTCAATCTCATTCAAGGCACGGATGTGAATGCAACGGGGTGAAATTACTGAAATGATGCCTGCCCTCGAACTGTGATGATGGACTACCCGACTCGCCAATAATATTGGGTTCTGGTGTATTGAAATACAGGAGCTGCTGGATTTGTGTGTTTTCTTACCCCCTCACCATAGTTTGTCAAATGTTTAAACAACTGAACTTATATTCAAGGTTTGTTTCTCTTCATATGTTTTACTGGTTTACATTTGTCTCAGCAACCTGTTGAATGATTCTTCTGCTTTCAAAACAAAATGACAACAGGATGAATGCACACACTTGAAAATACAATACATGCAATGTTATGCATCATAGTGATGCAACCTCCTTTCAGTTTCATACTGCATGTCAATTGAAATCCTTACTGAAATGCACACCTTCTCAAGATTGCGCTTGACTGGCGTGTCAGGCACTCAATTACAGCTGTTTTATCAAGAGAATGTGTTCGTTTTGTAATATATAGTTCCGGTCTGGTGTGGCACCCCAGCTAACGCACAACGTTGCCACAATGTTGCCACAACGTGGCGTGTTAGCAGGGACTGTCTGCGGCGCGCTGGTGTGTCCCGGGCTTTAGAGTAGAGAGACAGTTCAACTGTAAGTATGAACGGCAGAAACGGATATTGCCTTCCCTTTAAGTAGAGCGTCAGGGACAGCCTTCCTGGCTTACGGCCATACTAGCCTGAATACGCCCGATCTCGTCCGATCTCGGAAGTCAAGCAGGCTCGTTCCTGGTCAGTACTTGGATGGGAGACCGCCTGGGAATACCTGGTGCTGAAAGCTTTTGCATCTTTTACACACCAGAGGGCGACAAATCACGAGTTTTAACTTTGGATACACGCAATTTCATCATTATTTCAGATTTGACTTCCCCAAATACATAGGCATACAATAGATCTTGTTCTCCAACGTAAACGGTCCATAGTAACTAGGGTACATTCGTAAATAAATTGAGCATCATGGCTAGAAGTGACTAAATGTTGCCTAATCTTTCTCATCGAGAAATGACACAATTACAGCAACACAAAAAAGAACTCCACCGGACAAAGTTCAGTGCTCACAAGGAGCCTCATTCAACACACACGGTTCCATTCCCATTCATGCAATGCACGAAAGTGTAAAACTTGGGAACATACTTGAGAGCAAAGATCACATTCAATCTCATTCAAGGCACGGATGTGAATGCAACGGGATGAAATTACTGAAATGATGCCTGCCCTCGAACTGTGAAGATGGACTACCCGACTCGCCAATAATATTGGGTTCTGGTGTATTGAAATACAGGAGCTGCTGGATTTGTGTGTTTTCTAACCCCCTCACCATAGTTTGTCAAATGTTTAAACAACTGAACTTATATTCAAGGTTTGTTTCTCTTCATATGTTTTACTGGTTTACATTTGTCTCAGCAACCTGTTGAATGATTCTTCTGCTTTCAAAACAAAATGACAACAGGATGAATGCACACACTTGAAAATACAATACATGCAATGTTATGCATCATAGTGATGCAACCTCCTTTCAGTTTCATACTGCATGTCAATTGAAATCCTTACTGAAATGCACACCTTCTCAAGATTGCGCTTGACTGGCGTGTCAGGCACTCAATTACAGCTGTTTTATCAAGACAATGTGTTCGTTTTGTAATATATAGTTCCGGTCTGGTGTGGCACCCCAGCTAACGCACAACGTTGCCACAACGTGGCGTGTTAGCAGGGACTGTCTGCGGCGCGCTGGTGTGTCCCGGACTTTAGAGTAGAGAGACAGTTCAACTGTAAGTATGAACGGCAGAAACGGATATTGCCTTCCCTTTAAGTAGAGCGTCAGGGACAGCCTCCCTGGCTTACGGCCATACTAGCCTGAATACGCCCGATCTCGTCAGATCTCGGAAGCTAAGCAGGCTCGGGCCTGGTCAGTACTTGGATGGGAGACCGCCTGGGAATACCAGGTGCTGTTAGCTTTTGCATCTTTTACACACCAGAGGGCGACAAATCACGAGTTTTAACTTTGGATACACACAATTTCATCATTATTTCAGATTTGACTTCCCCAAATACACAGGCATACAATAGATCTTGTTCTCCAACGTAAACTGTCCCTAGTAACTAGGGTACATTCGTAAATAAATTGAGCATCATGGCTAGAAGTGACTAAATGTTGCCTAATCTTTCTCATCGAGAAATGACACAATTACAGCAACACAAAAAGGAACTCCACCGGACAAAGTTCAGTGCTCACAAGGAGCCTCATTCAACACACACGGTTCCATTCCCATTCATGCAAAGCACGAAAGTGTAAAACTTGGGAACATACTTGAGAGCAAAGATCACATTCAATCTCATTCAAGGCACGGATGTGAATGCAACGGGATGAAATTACTGAAATGATGCCTGCCCTCGAACTGTGATGATGGACTCCCCGACTCGCCAATAATATTGGGTTCTGGTGTATTGAAATACAGGAGCTGCTGGATTTGTGTGTTTTCTTACCCCCTCACCATAGTTTGTCAAATGTTTAAACAACTGAACTTATATTCAAGGTTTGTTTCTCTTCATATGTTTTACTGGTTTACATTTGTCTCAGCAACCTGTTGAATGATTCTTCTGCTTTCAAAACAAAATGACAACAGGATGAATGCACACACTTGAAAATACAATACATGCAATGTTATGCATCATAGTGATGCAACCTCCTTTCAGTTTCATACTGCATGTCAATTGAAATCCTTACTGAAATGCACACCTTCTCAAGATTGCGCTTGACTGGTGTGTCAGGCACTCAATTACAGCTGTTTTATCAAAACAATGTGTTCGTTTTGTAATATATACTTCCGGTCTGGTGTGGCACCCCAGCTAACGCACAACGTTGCCACAACGTGGCGTGTTAGCAGGGACTGTCTGCGGCGCGCTGGTGTGTCCCGGGCTTTAGAGTAGAGAGACAGTTCAACTGTAAGTATGAACGGCAGAAACGGATATTGCCTTCCCTTTAAGTAGAGCGTCAGGGAGAGCCTCCCTGGCTTACGGCCATACTAGCCTGAATACGCCCGATCTCGTCCGATCTCGGAAGCTAAGCAGGCTCGGGCCTGGTCAGTACTTGGATGGGAGACCGCCTGGGAATACCAGGTGCTGTAAGCTTTTGCATCTTTTACACACCAGAGGGCGACAAATCACGAGTTTTAACTTTGGATACACGCAATTTCATCATTATTTCAGATTTGACTTCCCCAAATACACAGGCATACAATAGATCTTGTTCTCCAACGTAAACGGTCCCTAGTAACTAGGGTACATTCGTAAATAAATTGAGCATCATGGCTAGAAGTGACTAAATGTTGCCTAATCTTTCTCATCGAGAAATGACACAATTACAGCAACACAAAAAGGAACTCCACCGGACAAAGTTCAGTGCTCACAAGGAGCCTCATTCAACACACACGGTTCCATTCCCATTCATGCAAAGCACGAAAGTGTAAAACTTGGGAACATACTTGAGAGCAAAGATCACATTCAATCTCATTCAAGGCACGGATGTGAATGCAACGGGATGAAATTACTGAAATGATGCCTGCCCTCGAACTGTGATGATGGACTACCCGACTCGCCAATAATATTGGGTTCTGGTGTATTGAAATACAGGAGCTGCTGGATTTGTGTGTTTTCTTACCCCCTCACCATAGTTTGTCAAATGTTTAAACAACTGAACTTATATTCAAGGTTTGTTTCTCTTCATATGTTTTACTGGTTTACATTTGTCTCAGCAACCTGTTGAATGATTCTTCTGCTTTCAAAACAAAATGACAACAGGATGAATGCAAACACTTGAAAATACAATACATGCAATGTTATGCATCATAGTGATGCAACCTCCTTTCAGTTTCATACTGCATGTCAATTGAAATCTTTACTGAAATGCACACCTTCTCAAGATTGCGCTTGACTGGCGTGTCAGGCACTCAATTACAGCTGTTTTATCAAGACAATGTGTTCGTTTTGTAATATATAGTTCCGGTCTGGTGTGGCACCCCAGCTAACGCACAACGTTGCCACAATGTTGCCACAACGTGGCGTGTTAGCAGGGACTGTCTGCGGCGCGCTGGTGTGTCCCGGGCTTTAGAGTAGAGAGACAGTTCAACTGTAAGTATGAACGGCAGAAACGGATATTGCCTTCCCTTTAAGTAGAGCGTCAGGGACAGCCTCCCTGGCTTACGGCCATACTAGCCTGAATACGCCCGATCTCGTCCGATCTCGGAAGCTAAGCAGGCTCGGGCCTGGTCAGTATTTGGATGGGAGACCGCCTGGGAATACCAGGTGCTGTAAGCTTTTGCATCTTTTACACACCAAAGGGCGACAAATCACAAGTTTTAACTTTGGATACACGCAATTTCATCATTATTTCAGATTTGACTTCCCCAAATACACAGGCATACAATAGATCTTGTTCTCCAACGTAAACGGTCCCTAGTAACTAGTGTACATTTGTAAATAAATTGAGCATCATGGCTAGAAGTGACTAAATGTTGCCTAATCTTTCTCATCGAGAAATGACACAATTACAGCAACACAAAAAGGAACTCCACCGGACAAAGTTCAGTGCTCACAAGGAGCCTCATTCAACACACACGGTTCCATTCCCATTCATGCAAAGCACGAAAGTGTAAAACTTGGGAACATACTTGAGAGCAAAGATCACATTGAATCTCATTCAAGGCACGGATGTGAATGCAACGGGATGAAATTACTGAAATGATGCCTGCCCTCGAACTGTGATGATGGACTACCCGACTCGCCAATAATATTGGCTTCTGGTGTATTGAAATACAGGAGCTGCTGGATTTGTGTGTTTTCTTACCCCCTCACCATAGTTTGTCAAATGTTTAAACAACTGAACTTATATTCAAGGTTTGTTTCTCTTCATATGTTTTACTGGTTTACATTTGTCTCAGCAACCTGTTGAATGATTCTTCTGCTTTCAAAACAAAATGACAACAGGATGAATGCACACACTTGAAAATACAATACATGCAATGTTATGCATCATAGTGATGCAACCTCCTTTCAGTTTCATACTGCATGTCAATTGAAATCCTTACTGAAATGCACACCTTCTCAAGATTGCGCTTGACTGGCGTGTCAGGCACTCAATTACAGCTGTTTTATCAAGACAATGTGTTCGTTTTGTAATATATAGTTCCGGTCTGGTGTGGCACCCCAGCTAACGCACAACGTTGCCACAATGTTGCCACAACGTTTCGTGTTAGCAGGGACTGTCTGCGGCGCGCTGGTGTGTCCCGGGCTTTAGAGTAGAGAGACAGTTCAACTGTAAGTATGAACGGCAGAAACGGATATTGCCTTCCCTTTAAGTAGAGCGTCAGGGACAGCCTCCCTGGCTTACGGCCATACTAGCCTGAATACGCCCGATCTCGTCCGATCTCGGAAGCTAAGCAGGCTCGGGCCTGGTCAGTACTTGGATGGGAGACTGCCTGGGAATACCAGGTGCTGTAAGCTTTTGCATCTTTTACACACCAGAGGGCGACAAATCACGAGTTTTAACTTTGGATACACGCAATTTCATCATTATTTCAGATTTGACTTCCCCAAATACACAGGCATACAATAGATCTTGTTCTCCAACGTAAACGGTCCCTAGTAACTAGGGTACATTCGTAAATAAATTGAGCATCATGGCTAGAAGTGACTAAATGTTGCCTAATCTTTCTCATCGAGAAATGACACAATTACAGCAACACAAAAAGGAACTCCACCGGACAAAGTTCAGTGCTCACAAGGAGCCTCATTCAACACACACGGTTCCATTCCCATTCATGCAAAGCACGAAAGTGTAAAACTTGGGAACATACTTGAGAGCAAAGATCACATTCAATCTCATTCAAGGCACGGATGTGAATGCAACGGGATGAAATTACTGAAATGATGCCTGCCCTCGAACTGTGATGATGGACTACCCGACTCGCCAATAATATTGGGTTCTGGTGTATTGAAATACAGGAGCTGCTGGATTTGTGTGTTTTCTTACCCCCTCACCATAGTTTGTCAAATGTTTAAACAACTGAACTTATATTCAAGGTTTGTTTCTCTTCATATGTTTTACTGGTTTACATTTGTCTCAGCAACCTGTTGAATGATTCTTCTGCTTTCAAAACAAAATGACAACAGGATGAATGCACACACTTGAAAATACAAAACATGCAATGTTATGCATCATAGTGATGCAACCTCCTTTCAGTTTCATACTGCATGTCAATTGAAATCCTTACTGAAATGCACACCTTCTCAAGATTGCGCTTGACTGGCGTGTCAGGCACTCAATTACAGCTGTTTTATCAAGACAAATGTGTTCGTTTTGTAAAATATAGTTCCGGTCTGGTGTGGCACCCCAGCTAACGCACAACGTTGCCACAACGTGGCATATTAGCAGGGACTGTCTGCGGCGCGCTGGTGTGTCCCGGGCTTTAGAGTAGAGAGACAGTTCAACTGTAAGTATGAACGGCAGAAACGGATATTGCCATCCCTTTAAGTAGAGCGTCAGGGACAGCCTCCCTGGCTTACGGCCATACTAGCCTGAATACGCCCGATCTCGTCCGATCTCGGAAGCTAAGCAGGCTCGGGCCTGGTCAGTACTTGAATGGGAGACCGCCTGGGAATACCAGGTGCTGTAAGCTTTTGCATCTTTTACACACCAGAGCGCGACAAATCACGAGTTTTAACTTTGGATACACGCAATTTCATCATTATTTCAGATTTGACTTCCCCAAATACACAGGCATACAATAGATCTTGTTCTCCAACGTAAACGGTCCCTAGTAACTAGGGTACATTCGTAAATAAATTGAGCATCATGGCTAGAAGTGACTAAATGTTGCCTAATCTTTCTCATCGAGAAATGACACAATTACAGCAACACAAAAAGGAACTCCACCGGACAAAGATCAGTGCTCACAAGGAGCCTCATTCAACACACACGGTTCCATTCCCATTCATGCAAAGCACGAAAGTGTAAAACTTGGGAACATACTTGAGAGCAAAGATCACATTCAATCTCATTCAAGGCACGGATGTGAATGCAACGGGGTGAAATTACTGAAATGATGCCTGCCCTCGAACTGTGATGATGGACTACCCGACTCGCCAATAATATTGGGTTCTGGTGTATTGAAATACAGGAGCTGCTGGATTTGTGTGTTTTCTTACCCCCTCACCATAGTTTGTCAAATGTTTAAACAACTGAACTTATATTCAAGGTTTGTTTCTCTTCATATGTTTTACTGGTTTACATTTGTCTCAGCAACTAGTTGAATGATTCTTCTGCTTTCAAAACAAAATGACAACAGGATGAATGCACACACTTGAAAATACAATACATGCAATGTTATGCATCATAGTGATGCAACCTCCTTTCAGTTTCATACTGCATGTCAATTGAAATCCTTACTGAAATGCACACCTTCTCAAGATTGCGCTTGACTGGCGTGTCAGGCACTCAATTACAGCTATATTATCAAGACAATGTGTTCGTTTTGTAAAATATAGTTCCGGTCTGGTGTGGCACCCCAGCTAACGCACAACGTTGCCACAACGTTTCGTGTTAGCAGGGACTGTCTGCGGCGCGCTGGTGTGTCCCGGACTTTAGAGTAGAGAGACAGTTCAACTGCAAGCATGAGCGGCAGAAACGGATATTGCCTTCCCTTTAAGTAGAGCGTCAGGGACAGCCTCCCTGGCTTACGGCCATACTAGCCTGAATACGCCCGATCTCGTCCGATCTCGGAAGCTAAGCTGGCTCGGGCCTGGTCAGTACTTGGATGGGAGACCGCCTGGGAATACCAGGTGCTGTAAGCTTTTGCATATTTTACACACCAGAGGGCGACAAATCACGAGTTTTAACTTTGGATACACACAATTTCATCATTATTTCAGGTTTTACTTCCCCAAATACACAGGCATACAATAGATCTTGTTCTCCAACGTAAAAGGTCCCTAGTAACTAGGGTACATTCATAAATAAATTGAGCATCATGGCTAGAAGTGTCTAAATGTTGCCTAATCTTTCTCATCGAGAAATGACACAATTACAGCAACACAAAAAGGAACTCCACCGGACAAAGTTCAGTGCTCACAAGGAGCCTCATTCAACACACACGGTTCCATTCCCATTCATGCAAAGCACGAAAGTGTAAAACTTGGGAACATACTTGAGAGCAAAGATCACATTCAATCTCATTCAAGGCACGGATGTGAATGCAACGGGATGAAATTACTGAAATGATGCCTGCCCTCGAACTGTGATGATGGACTACCCGACTCGCCAATAATATTGGGTTCTGGTGTATTGAAATACAGGAGCTGCTGGATTTGTGTGTTTTCTTACCCCCTCACCATAGTTTGTCAAATGTTTAAACAACTGAACTTATATTCAAGGTTTATTTTTCTTCATATGTTTTACTGGTTTACATTTGTCTCAGCAACCTGTTGAATGATTCTTCTGCTTTCAAAACAAAATGACAACAGGATGAATGCACACACTTGAAAATACAATACATGCAATGTTATGCATCATAGTGATGCAACCTCCTTTCAGTTTCATACTGCATGTCAATTGAAATCCTTACTGAAATGCACACCTTCTCAAGATTGCGCTTGACTGGCGTGTCAGGCACTCAATTACAGCTGTTTTATCAAAACAATGTGTTCGTTTTGTAATATATACTTCCGGTCTGGTGTGGCACCCCAGCTAACGCACAACGTTGCCACAATGTTGCCACAACGTGGCGTGTTAGCAGGGACTGTCTGCGGCGCGCTGGTGTGTCCCGGGCTTTAGAGTAGAGAGACAGTTCAACTGTAAGTATGAACGGCAGAAACGGATATTGCCTTCCCTTTAAGTAGAGCGTCAGGGACAGCCTTCCTGGCTTACGGCCATACTAGCCTGAATACGCTCGATCTCGTCCGATCTCGGAAGCTAAGCAGGCTCGGGCCTGGTCAGTACTTGAATGGGAGACCGCCTGGGAATACCAGGTGCTGTAAGCTTTTGCATCTTTTACACACCAGAGGGCGACAAATCACGAGTTTTAACTTTGGATACACGCAATTTCATCATTATTTCAGATTTGACTTCCCCAAATACACAGGCATACAATAGATCTTGTTCTCCAACGTAAACGGTCCCTAGTAACTAGGGTACATTCATAAATAAATTGAGCATCATGGCTAGAAGTGACTAAATGTTGCCTAATCTTTCTCATCGAGAAATGACACAATTACAGCAACACAAAAAGGAACTCCACCGGACAAAGTTCAGTGCTCACAAGGAGCCTCATTCAACACACACGGTTCCATTCCCATTCATGCAAAGCACGAAAGTGTAAAACTTGGGAACATACTTGAGAGCAAAGATCACATTCAATCTCATTCAAGGCACGGATGTGAATGCAACGGGATGAAATTACTGAAATGATGCCTGCCCTCGAACTGTGATGATGGACTACCTGATTCGCCAATAATATTGGGTTCTGGTGTATTGAAATACAGGAGCTGCTGGATTTGTGTGTTTTCTTACCCCCTCACCATAGTTTGTCAAATGTTTAAACAACTGAACTTATATTCAAGGTTTGTTTCTCTTCATATGTTTTACTGGTTTACATTTGTCTCAGCAACCTGTTGAATGATTCTTCTGCTTTCAAAACAAAATGACAACAGGATGAATGCACACACTTGAAAATACAATACATGCAATGTTATGCATCATAGTGATGCAACCTCCTTTCAGTTTCATACTGCATGTCAATTGAAATCCTTACTGAAATGCACACCTTCTCAAGATTGCGCTTGACTGGCGTGTCAGGCACTCAATTACAGCTGTTTTATCAAGACAATGTGTTCGTTTTGTAAAATATAGTTCCGGTCTGGTGTGGCACCCCAGCTAACGCACAACGTTGCCACAACGTGGCGTGTTAGCAGGGACTGTCTGCGGCGCGCTGGTGTGTCCCGGGCTTTAGAGTAGAGAGACAGTTCAACTGTAAGTATGAACGGCAGAAACGGATATTGCCTTCCCTTTAACTAGAGCGTCAGGGACAGCCTCCCTGGCTTACGGCCATATTAGCCTGAATACGCCCGATCTCGTCCGATCTCGGAAGCCAAGCAGGCTCGGGTCTGGTCAGTACTTGGATGGGAGACCGCCTGGGAATACCAGGTGCTGTAAGCTTCTTCACCTTTTACACACCAGAGGGCGACAAATCACGAGTTTTAACTTTGGATACACACAATTTCATCATTATTTCAGATTTTACTTCCCCAAATACACAGGCATACAATAGATCTTGTTCTCCAACGTAAACGGTCCCTAGTAACTAGGGTACATTCGTAAATAAATTGAGCATCATGGCTAGAAGTGACTAAATGTTGCCTAATCTTTCTCATCGAGAAATGACACAATTACAGCAACACAAAAAGAACTCCACCGGACAAAGTTCAGTGCTCACAAGGAGCCTCATTCAACACACACGGTTCCATTCCCATTCATGCAAAGCACGAAAGTGTAAAACTTGGGAACATACTTGAGAGCAAAGATCACATTCAATCTCATTCAAGGCACGGATGTGAATGCAACGGGATGAAATTACTGAAATGATGCCTGCCCTTGAACTGTGATGATGGACTACCCGACTCGCCAATAATATTGGCTTCTGGTGTATTGAAATACAGGAGCTGCTGGATTTGTGTCATTTCTTACCCCCTCACCATAGTTTGTCAAATGTTTAAACAACTGAACTTATATTGAAGGTTTGTTTCTCTTCATATGTTTTACTGGTTTACATTTGTCTCAGCAACCTGTTGAATGATTCTTCTGCTTTCAAAACAAAATGACAACAGGATGAATGCACACACTTGAAAATACAATACATGCAATGTTATGCATCATAGTGATGCAACCTCCTTTCAGTTTCATACTGCATGTCAATTGAAATCCTTACTGAAATGCACACCTTCTCAAGATTGCGCTTGACTGGCGTGTCAGGCACTCAATTACAGCTGTTTTATCAAGACAATGTGTTCGTTTTGTAAAATATAGTTCCGGTCTGGTGTGGCACCCCAGCTAACGCACAACGTTGCCACAACGTGGCGTGTTAGCAGGGACTGTCTGTGGCGCGCTGGTGTGTCCCGGGCTTTAGAGTAGAGAGACAGTTCAACTGTAAGTATGAATGGCAGAAACGGATATTGCCTTCCCTTTAAATAGAGCGTCAGGGACAGCCTCCCTGGATTACGGCCATACTAGCCTGAATACGCCCGATCTCGTCCGATCTCGGAAGCCAAGCAGGCTCGGGCCTGGTTAGTACTTGGATGGGAGACCGCCTGGGAATACCAGGTGCTGTAAGCTTTTGCACCTTTTACACACCAGAGGGCGACAAATCACGAGTTTTAACTTTGGATACACACAATTTCATCATTATTTCAGATTTTACTTCCCCAAATACACAGGCATACAATAGATCTTGTTCTCCAACGTAAACGGTCCCTAGTAACTAGGGTACATTCGTAAATAAATTGAGCATCATGGCTAGAAGTGACTAAATGTTGCCTAATCTTTCTCATCAAGAAATGACACAATTACAGCAACACAAAAAGGAACTCCACCGGACAAAGTTCAGTGCTCACAAGGAGCCTCATTCAACACACACGGTTCCATTCCCATTCATGCAAAGCACGAAAGTGTAAAACTTGGGAACGTACTTGAGAGCAAAGATCACATTCAATCTCATTCAAGGCACGGATGTGAATGCAACGGGATGAAATTACTGAAATGATGCCTGCCCTCGAACTGTGATGATGGACTACCCGACTCGCCAATAATATTGGGTTCTGGTGTATTGAAATACAGGAGCTGCTGGATTTGTGTGTTTTCTTACCGCCTCACCATAGTTTGTCAAATGTTTAAACAACTGAACTTATATTCAAGGTTTGTTTCTCTTCATATGTTTTACTGGTTTACATTTGTCTCAGCAACCTGTTGAATGATTCATCTGCTTTCAAAACAAAATGACAACAGGATGAATGCACACACTTGAAAATACACTACATGCAATGTTATGCATCATAGTGATGCAACCTCCTTTCAGTTTCATACTGCATGTCAATTGAAATCCTTACTGAAATGCACACCTTCTCAAGATTGCGCTTGACTGGCGTGTCAGGCACTCAATTACAGCTGTTTTATCAAGACAATGTGTTCGTTTTGTAAAATATAGTTCCGGTCTGGTGTGGCACCCCAGCTAACGCACAACGTTGCCACAACGTGGCGTGTTAGCAGGGACAGTCTGCGGCGCGCTGGTGTGTCCCGGGCTTTAGAGTAGAGAGACAGTTCAACTGTAAGTATGAACGGCAGAAACGGATATTGCCTTCCCTTTAAGTAGAGCGTCAGGAACAGCCTCCCTGGCTTATGGCCATTCTAGCCTGAATACGCCCGATCTCGTCCGATCTCGGAAGCCAAGCAGGCTCGGGCCTGGTCAGCACTTGGATGGGAGACCGCCTGGGAATACCAGGTGCTGTAAGCTTTTGCACCTTTTACACACCAGAGGGCGACAAATCACGAGTTTTAACTTTGGATACACACAATTTCATCATTATTTCAGATTTTACTTCCCCAAATACACAGGCATACAATAGATCTTGTTCTCCAACGTAAACGGTCCCTAGTAACTAGGGTACATTCGTAACTAAATTGAGCATCATGGCTAGAAGTGACTAAATGTTGCCTAATCTTTCTCATCGAGAAATGACACAATTACAGCAACACAAAAAGGAACTCCACCGGACAAAGTTCAGTGCTCACAAGGAGCCTCATTCAACACACACGGTTCCATTCCCATTCATGCAAAGCAAGAAAGTGTAAAACTTGGGAACATACTTGAGAGCAAAGATCACATTCAATCTCATTCAAGGCACGGATGTGAATGCAACGGGATGAAATTACTGAAATGATGCCTGCCCTCGAACTGTGATGATGGACTACCCGACTCGCCAATCATGTTGGGTTCTGGTGTATTGAAATACAGGAGCTGCTGGATTTGTATGTTTTCTTACCCCCTCACCATAGTTTGTCAAATGTTTAAACAACTGAACTTATATTCAAGGTTTGTTTCTCTTCATATGTTTTACTGGTTTACATTTGTCTCAGCAACCTGTTGAATGATTCTTCTGCTTTCAAAACAAAATGACAACAGGATGAATGCACACACTTGAAAATACAATACATGCAATGTTATGCATCATAGTGATGCAACCTCCTTTCAGTTTCATACTGCATGTCAATTGAAATCCTTACTGAAATGCACACCTTGTCAAGATTGCGCTTGACTGGCGTGTCAGGCACTCAATTACAGCTGTTTTATCAAGACAATGTGTTCGTTTTGTAATATATAGTTCCGGTCTGGTGTGGCACCCCAGCTAACGCACAACGTTGCCACAATGTTGCCACAACGTGGCGTGTTAGCAGGGACTGTCTGCGGCGCGCTGGTGTGTCCCGGGCTTTAGAGTAGAGAGACAGTTCAACTGTAAGTATGAACGGCAGAAACGGATATTGCCTTCCCTTTAAGTAGAGCGTCAGGGACAGCCTCCCTGGCTTACGGCCATACTAGCCTGAATACGCCCGATCTCGTCCGATCTCGGAAGCTAAGCAGGCTCGGGCCTGGTCAGTACTTGGATGGGAGACCGCCTGGGAATACCAGGTGCTGTAAGCTTTTGCATCTTTTACACACCAGAGGGCGACAAATCACGAGTTTTAACTTTGGATACACGCAATTTCATCATTATTTCAGATTTGACTTCCCCAAATACACAGGCATACATTAGATCTTGTTCTCCAACGTAAACGGTCCCTAGTAACTAGGGTACATTCGTAAATAAATTGAGCATCATGGCTAGAAGTGACTAAATGTTGCCTAATCTTTCTCATCGAGAAATGACACAATTACAGCAACACAAAAAGGAACTCCACCGGACAAAGTTCAGTGCTCACAAGGAGCCTCATTCAACACACACGGTTCCATTCCCATTCATGCAAAGCACGAAAGTGTAAAACTTGGGAACATACTTGAGAGCAAAGATCACATTCAATCTCATTCAAGGCACGGATGTGAATGCAACGGGATGAAATTACTGAAATGATGCCTGCCCTCGAACTGTGATGATGGACTACCCGACTCGCCAATAATATTGGGTTCTGGTGTATTGAAATACAGGAGCTGCTGGATTTGTGTGTTTTCTTACCCCCTCACCATAGTTTGTCAAATGTTTAAACAACTGAACTTATATTCAAGGTTTGTTTCTCTTCATATGTTTTACTGGTTTACATTTGTCTCAGCAACCTGTTGAATGATTCTTCTGCTTTCAAAACAAAATGACAACAGGATGAATGCAAACACTTGAAAATACAATACATGCAATGTTATGCATCATAGTGATGCAACCTCCTTTCAGTTTCATACTGCATGTCAATTGAAATCCTTACTGAAATGCACACCTTCTCAAGATTGCGCTTGACTGGCGTGTCAGGCACTCAATTACAGCTGTTTTATCAAGACAATGTGTTCGTTTTGTAATATATAGTTCCGGTCTGGTGTGGCACCCCAGCTAACGCACAACGTTGCCACAATGTTGCCACAACGTGGCGTGTTAGCAGGGACTGTCTGCGGCGCGCTGGTGTGTCCCGGGCTTTAGAGTAGAGAGACAGTTCAACTGTAAGTATGAACGGCAGAAACGGATATTGCCTTCCCTTTAAGTAGAGCGTCAGGGACAGCCTCCCTGGCTTACGGCCATACTAGCCTGAATACGCCCAATCTCGTCCGATCTCGGAAACTAAGCAGGCTCGGGCCTGGTCAGTACTTGGATGGGAGACCGCCTGGGAATACCAGGTGCTGTAAGCTTTTGCATCTTTTACACACCAAAGGGCGACAAATCACAAGTTTTAACTTTGGATACACGCAATTTCATCATTATTTCAGATTTGACTTCCCCAAATACACAGGCATACAATAGATCTTGTTCTCCAACGTAAACGGTCCCTAGTAACTAGTGTACATTTGTAAATAAATTGAGCATCATGGCTAGAAGTGACTAAATGTTGCCTAATCTTTCTCATCGAGAAATGACACAATTACAGCAACACAAAAAGGAACTCCACCGGACAAAGTTCAGTGCTCACAAGGAGCCTCATTCAACACACACGGTTCCATTCCCATTCATGCAAAGCACGAAAGTGTAAAACTTGGGAACATACTTGAGAGCAAAGATCACATTGAATCTCATTCAAGGCACGGATGTGAATGCAACGGGATGAAATTACTGAAATGATGCCTGCCCTCGAACTGTGATGATGGACTACCCGACTCGCCAATAATATTGGCTTCTGGTGTATTGAAATACAGGAGCTGCTGGATTTGTGTGTTTTCTTACCCCCTCACCATAGTTTGTCAAATGTTTAAACAACTGAACTTATATTCAAGGTTTGTTTCTCTTCATATGTTTTACTGGTTTACATTTGTCTCAGCAACCTGTTGAATGATTCTTCTGCTTTCAAAACAAAATGTAAACAGGATGAATGCACACACTTGAAAATACAATACATGCAATGTTATGCATCATAGTGATGCAACCTCCTTTCAGTTTCATACTGCATGTCAATTGAAATCCTTACTGAAATGCACACCTTCTCAAGATTGCGCTTGACTGGCGTGTCAGGCACTCAATTACAGCTGTTTTATCAAGACAATGTGTTCGTTTTGTAATATATAGTTCCGGTCTGGTGTGGCACCCCAGCTAACGCACAACGTTGCCACAATGTTGCCACAACGTTTCGTGTTAGCAGGGACTGTCTGCGGCGCGCTGGTGTGTCCCGGGCTTTAGAGTAGAGAGACAGTTCAACTGTAAGTATGAACGGCAGAAACGGATATTGCCTTCCCTTTAAGTAGAGCGTCAGGGACAGCCTCCCTGGCTTACGGCCATACTAGCCTGAATACGCCCGATCTCGTCCGATCTCGGAAGCTAAGCAGGCTCGGGCCTTGTCAGTACTTGGATGGGAGACCGCCTGGGAATACCAGGTGCTGTAAGCTTTTGCATCTTTTACACACCAAAGGGCGACAAATCACAAGTTTTAACTTTGGATACACGCAATTTCATCATTATTTCAGATTTGACTTCCCCAAATACACAGGCATTCAATAGATCTTGTTCTCCAACGTAATCGGTCCCTAGTAACTATTGTACATTTGTAAATAAATTGAGCATCATGGCTAGAAGTGACTAAATGTTGCCTAATCTTTCTCATCGAGAAATGACACAATTACAGCAACACAAAAAGGAACTCCACCGGACAAAGTTCAGTGCTCACAAGGAGCCTCATTCAACACACACGGTTCCATTCCCATTCATGCAAAGCACGAAAGTGTAAAACTTGGGAACATACTTGAGAGCAAAGATCACATTGAATCTCATTCAAGGCACGGATGTGAATGCAACGGGATGAAATTACTGAAATGATGCCTGCCCTCGAACTGTGATGATGGACTACCCGACTCGCCAATAATATTGGGTTCTGGTGTATTGAAATACAGGAGCTGCTGGATTTGTGTGTTTTCTTACCCCCTCACCATAGTTTGTCAAATGTTTAAACAACTGAACTTATATTCAAGGTTTGTTTCTCTTCATATGTTTTACTGGTTTACATTTGTCTCAGCAACCTGTTGAATGATTCTTCTGCTTTCAAAACAAAATGACAACAGGATGAATGCACACACTTGAAAATACAAAACATGCAATGTTATGCATCATAGTGATGCAACCTCCTTTCAGTTTCATACTGCATGTCAATTGAAATCCTTACTGAAATGCACACCTTCTCAAGATTGCGCTTGACTGGCGTGTCAGGCACTCAATTACAGCTGTTTTATCAAGACAAATGTGTTCGTTTTGTAAAATATAGTTCCGGTCTGGTGTGGCACCCCAGCTAACGCACAACGTTGCCACAACGTGGCATATTAGCAGGGACTGTCTGCGGCGCGCTGGTGTGTCCCGGGCTTTAGAGTAGAGAGACAGTTCAACTGTAAGTATGAACGGCAGAAACGGATATTGCCATCCCTTTAAGTAGAGCGTCAGGGACAGCCTCCCTGGCTTACGGCCATACTAGCCTGAATACGCCCGATCTCGTCCGATCTCGGAAGCTAAGCAGGCTCGGGCCTGGTCAGTACTTGGATGGGAGACCGCCTGGGAATACCAGGTGCTGTAAGCTTTTGCATCTTTTACACACCAGAGCGCGACAAATCACGAGTTTTAACTTTGGATACACGCAATTTCATCATTATTTCAGATTTGACTTCCCCAAATACACAGGCATACAATAGATCTTGTTCTCCAACGTAAACGGTCCCTAGTAACTAGGGTACATTCGTAAATAAATTGAGCATCATGGCTAGAAGTGACTAAATGTTGCCTAATCTTTCTCATCGAGAAATGACACAATTACAGCAACACAAAAAGGAACTCCACCGGACAAAGATCAGTGCTCACAAGGAGCCTCATTCAACACACACGGTTCCATTCCCATTCATGCAAAGCACGAAAGTGTAAAACTTGGGAACATACTTGAGAGCAAAGATCACATTCAATCTCATTCAAGGCACGGATGTGAATGCAACGGGGTGAAATTACTGAAATGATGCCTGCCCTCGAACTGTGATGATGGACTACCCGACTCGCCAATAATATTGGGTTCTGGTGTATTGAAATACAGGAGCTGCTGGATTTGTGTGTTTTCTTACCCCCTCACCATAGTTTGTCAAATGTTTAAACAACTGAACTTATATTCAAGGTTTGTTTCTCTTCATATGTTTTACTGGTTTACATTTGTCTCAGCAACCTGTTGAATGATTCTTCTGCTTTCAAAACAAAATGACAACAGGATGAATGCACACACTTGAAAATACAATACATGCAATGTTATGCATCATAGTGATGCAACCTCCTTTCAGTTTCATACTGCATGTCAATTGAAATCCTTACTGAAATGCACACCTTCTCAAGATTGCGCTTGACTGGCGTGTCAGGCACTCAATTACAGCTGTTTTATCAAGACAAATGTGTTCGTTTTGTAAAATATAGTTCCGGTCTGGTGTGGCACCCCAGCTAACGCACAACGTTGCCACAACGTGGCATATTAGCAGGGACTGTCTGCGGCGCGCTGGTGTGTCCCGGGCTTTAGAGTAGAGAGACAGTTCAACTGTAAGTATGAACGGCAGAAACGGATATTGCCATCCCTTTAAGTAGAGCGTCAGGGACAGCCTCCCTGGCTTACGGCCATACTAGCCTGAATACGCCCGATCTCGTCCGATCTCGGAAGCTAAGCAGGCTCGGGCCTGGTCAGTACTTGAATGGGAGACCCCCTGGGAATACCAGGTGCTGTAAGCTTTTGCATCTTTTACACACCAGAGCGCGACAAATCACGAGTTTTAACTTTGGATACACGCAATTTCATCATTATTTCAGATTTGACTTCCCCAAATACACAGGCATACAATAGATCTTGTTCTCCAACGTAAACGGTCCCTAGTAACAAGGGTACATTCGTAAATAAATTGAGCATCATGGCTAGAAGTGACTAAATGTTGCCTAATCTTTCTCATCGAGAAATGAAACAATTACAGCAACACAAAAAGGAACTCCACCGGACAAAGATCAGTGCTCACAAGGAGCCTCATTCAACACACACGGTTCCATTCCCATTCATGCAAAGCACGAAAGTGTAAAACTTGGGAACATACTTGAGAGCAAAGATCACATTCAATCTCATTCAAGGCACGGATGTGAATGCAACGGGGTGAAATTACTGAAATGATGCCTGCCCTCGAACTGTGATGATGGACTACCCGACTCGCCAATAATATTGGGTTCTGGTGTATTGAAATACAGGAGCTGCTGGATTTGTGTGTTTTCTTACCCCCTCACCATAGTTTGTCAAATGTTTAAACAACTGAACTTATATTCAAGGTTTGTTTCTCTTCATATGTTTTACTGGTTTACATTTGTCTCAGCAACCTGTTGAATGATTCTTCTGCTTTCAAAACAAAATGACAACAGGATGAATGCACACACTTGAAAATACAATACATGCAATGTTATGCATCATAGTGATGCAACCTCCTTTCAGTTTCATACTGCATGTCAATTGAAATCCTTACTGAAATGCACACCTTCTCAAGATTGCGCTTGACTGGCGTGTCAGGCACTCAATTACAGCTGTTTTATCAAGACAAATGTGTTCGTTTTGTAAAATATAGATCCGGTCTGGTGTGGCACCCCAGCTAACGCACAACGTTGCCACAACGTGGCATATTAGCAGGGACTGTCTGCGGCGCGCTGGTGTGTCCCGGGCTTTAGAGTAGAGAGACAGTTCAACTGTAAGTATGAACGGCAGAAACGGATATTGCCATCCCTTTAAGTAGAGCGTCAGGGACAGCCTCCCTGGCTTACGGCCATACTAGCCTGAATACGCCCGATCTCGTCCGATCTCGGAAGCTAAGCAGGCTCGGGCCTGGTCAGTACTTGGATGGGAGACCGCCTGGGAATACCAGGTGCTGTAAGCTTTTGCATCTTTTACACACCAGAGCGCGACAAATCACGAGTTTTAACTTTGGATACACGCAATTTCATCATTATTTCAGATTTGACTTCCCCAAATACACAGGCATACAATAGATCTTGTTCTCCAACGTAAACGGTCCCTAGTAACTAGGGTACATTCGTAAATAAATTGAGCATCATGGCTAGAAGTGACTAAATGTTGCCTAATCTTTCTCATCGAGAAATGACACAATTACAGCAACACAAAAAGGAACTCCACCGGACAAAGATCAGTGCTCACAAGGAGCCTCATTCAACACACACAGTTCCATTCCCATTCATGCAAAGCACGAAAGTGTAAAACTTGGGAACATACTTGAGAGCAAAGATCACATTCAATCTCATTCAAGGCACGGATGTGAATGCAACGGGATGAAATTACTGAAATGATGCCTGCCCTCGAACTGTGATGATGGACTACCCGACTCGCCAATAATATTGGGTTCTGGTGTATTGAAATACAGGAGCTGCTGGATTTGTGTGTTTTCTTACCCCCTCACCATAGTTTGTCAAATGTTTAAACAACTGAACTTATATTCAAGGTTTGTTTCTCTTCATATGTTTTACTGGTTTACATTTGTCTCAGCAACCTGTTGAATGATTCTTCTGCTTTCAAAACAAAATGACAACAGGATGAATGCACACACTTGAAAATACAATACATGCAATGTTATGCATCATAGTGATGCAACCTCCTTTCAGTTTCATACTGCATGTCAATTGAAATCCTTACTGAAATGCACACCTTCTCAAGATTGCGCTTGACTGGCGTGTCAGGCACTCAATTACAGCTGTTTTATCAAGACAAATGTGTTCGTTTTGTAAAATATAGTTCCGGTCTGGTGTGGCACCCCAGCTAACGCACAACGTTGCCACAACGTGGCATATTAGCAGGGACTGTCTGCGGCGCGCTGGTGTGTCCCGGGCTTTAGAGTAGAGAGACAGTTCAACTGTAAGTATGAACGGCAGAAACGGATATTGCCATCCCTTTAAGTAGAGCGTCAGGGACAGCCTCCCTGGCTTACGGCCATACTAGCCTGAATACGCCCGATCTCGTCCGATCTCGGAAGCTAAGCAGGCTCGGGCCTGGTCAGTACTTGGATGGGAGACCGCCTGGGAATACCAGGTGCTGTAAGCTTTTGCATCTTTTACACACCAAAGGGCGACAAATCACGAGTTTTAACTTTGGATACACGCAATTTCATCATTATTTCAGATTTGACTTCCCCAAATACACAGGCATACAATAGATCTTGTTCTCCAACGTAAACGGTCCCTAGTAACTAGGGTACATTCGTAAATAAATTGAGCATCATGGCTAGAAGTGACTAAATGTTGCCTAATCTTTCTCATCGAGAAATGACACAATTACAGCAACACAAAAAGGAACTCCACCGGACAAAGATCAGTGCTCACAAGGAGCCTCATTCAACACACACGGTTCCATTCCCATTCATGCAAAGCACGAAAGTGTAAAACTTGGGAACATACTTGAGAGCAAAGATCACATTCAATCTCATTCAAGGCACGGATGTGAATGCAACGGGATGAAATTACTGAAATGATGCCTGCCCTCGAACTGTGATGATGGACTACCCGACTCGCCAATAATATTGGGTTCTGGTGTATTGAAATACAGGAGCTGCTGGATTTGTGTGTTTTCTTACCCCCTCACCATAGTTTGTCAAATGTTTAAACAACTGAACTTATATTCAAGGTTTGTTTCTCTTCATATGTTTTACTGGTTTACATTTGTCTCAGCAACCTGTTGAATGATTCTTCTGCTTTCAAAACAAAATGACAACAGGATGAATGCACACACTTGAAAATACAATACATGCAATGTTATGCATCATAGTGATGCAACCTCCTTTCAGTTTCATACTGCATGTCAATTGAAATCCTTACTGAAATGCACACCTTCTCAAGATTGCGCTTGACTGGCGTGTCAGGCACTCAATTACAGCTGTATTATCAAGACAATGTGTTCGTTTTGTAAAATATAGTTCCGGTCTGGTGTGGCACCCCAGCTAACGCACAACGTTGCCACAACGTTTCGTGTTAGCAGGGACTGTCTGCGGCGCGCTGGTGTGTCCCGGGCTTTAGAGTAGAGAGACAGTTCAACTGTAAGTATGAATGGCAGAAACGGATATTGCCTTCCCTTTAAGTAGAGCGTCAGGGACAGCCTCCCTGGCTTATGGCCATACTAGCCTGAATACGCCCGATCTCGTCCGATCTCGGAAGCTAAGCAGGCTCTGGCCTGGTCAGTACTTGGATGGGAGACCGCCTGGGAATACCAGGTGCTGTAAGCTTTTGCATCTTTTACACACCAAAGGGCGACAAATCACAAGTTTTAACTTTGGATACACGCAATTTCATCATTATTTCAGATTTGACTTCCCCAAATACACAGGCATACAATAGATCTTGTTCTCCAACGTAAACGGTCCCTAGTAACTAGTGTACATTTGTAAATAAATTGAGCATCATGGCTAGAAGTGACTAAATGTTGCCTAATCTTTCTCATCGAGAAATGACACAATTATAGCAACACAAAAAGGAACTCCACCGGACAAAGTTCAGTGCTCACAAGGAGCCTCATTCAACACACACGGTTCCATTCCCATTCATGCAAAGCACGAAAGTGTAAAACTTGGGAACATACTTGAGAGCAAAGATCATATTCAATCTCATTCAAGGCACGGATGTGAATGCAACGGGATGAAATTACTGAAATGATGCCTGCCCTCGAACTGTGATGATGGACTACCCGACTCGCCAATAATATTGGGTTCTGGTGTATTGAAATACAGGAGCTGCTGGATTTGTGTGTTTTCTTACCCCCTCACCATAGTTTGTCAAATGTTTAAACAACTGAACTTATATTCAAGGTTTGTTTCTCTTCATATGTTTTACTGGTTTACATTTGTCTCAGCAACCTGTTGAATGATTCTTCTGCTTTCAAAACAAAATGACAAAAGGATGAATGCACACACTTGAAAATACAATACATGCAATGTTATGCATCATAGTGATGCAACCTCCTTTCAGTTTCATACTGCATGTCAATTGAAATCCTTACTGAAATGCACACCTTCTCAAGATTGCGCTTGACTGGCGTGTCAGGCACTCAATTACAGCTGTTTTATCAAGACAATGTGTTCGTTTTGTAATATATAGTTCCGGTCTGGTGTGGCACCCCAGCTAACGCACAACGTTGCCACAATGTTGCCACAACGTGGCGTGTTAGCAGGGACTGTCTGCGGCGCGCTGGTGTGTCCCGGGCTTTAGAGTAGAGAGACAGTTCAACTGTAAGTATGAATGGCAGAAACGGATATTGCCTTCCCTTTAAGTAGAGCGTCAGGGACAGCCTCCCTGGCTTATGGCCATACTAGCCTGAATACGCCCGATCTCGTCCGATCTCGGAAGCTAAGCAGGCTCGGGCCTGGTCAGTACTTGGATGGGAGACCGCCTGGGAATACCAGGTGCTGTAAGCTTTTGCATCTTTTACACACCAAAGGGCGACAAATCACAAGTTTTAACTTTGGATACACGCAATTTCATCATTATTTCAGATTTGACTTCCCCAAATACACAGGCATACAATAGATCTTGTTCTCCAACGTAAACGGTCCCTAGTAACTAGTGTACATTTGTAAATAAATTGAGCATCATGGCTAGAAGTGACTAAATGTTGCCTAATCTTTCTCATCGAGAAATGACACAATTACAGCAACACAAAAAGGAACTCCACCGGACAAAGTTCAGTGCTCACAAGGAGCCTCATTCAACACACACGGTTCCATTCCCATTCATGCAAAGCACGAAAGTGTAAAACTTGGGAACATACTTGAGAGCAAAGATCACATTGAATCTCATTCAAGGCACGGATGTGAATGCAACGGGATGAAATTACTGAAATGATGCCTGCCCTCGAACTGTGATGATGGACTACCCGACTCGCCAATAATATTGGCTTCTGGTGTATTGAAATACAGGAGCTGCTGGATTTGTGTGTTTTCTTACCCCCTCACCATAGTTTGTCAAATGTTTAAACAACTGAACTTATATTCAAGGTTTGTTTCTCTTCATATGTTTTACTGGTTTACATTTGTCTCAGCAACCTGTTGAATGATTCTTCTGCTTTCAAAACAAAATGACAACAGGATGAATGCACACACTTGAAAATACAATACATGCAATGTTATGCATCATAGTGATGCAACCTCCTTTCAGTTTCATACTGCATGTCAATTGAAATCCTTACTGAAATGCACACCTTCTCAAGATTGCGCTTGACTGGCGTGTCAGGCACTCAATTACAGCTGTTTTATCAAGACAATGTGTTCGTTTTGTAATATATAGTTCCGGTCTGGTGTGGCACCCCAGCTAACGCACAACGTTGCCACAATGTTGCCACAACGTTTCGTGTTAGCAGGGACTGTCTGCGGCGCGCTGGTGTGTCCCGGGCTTTAGAGTAGAGAGACAGTTCAACTGTAAGTATGAACGGCAGAAACGGATATTGCCTTCCCTTTAAGTAGAGCGTCAGGGACAGCCTCCCTGGCTTACGGCCATACTAGCCTGAATACGCCCGATCTCGTCCGATCTCGGAAGCTAAGCAGGCTCGGGCCTTGTCAGTACTTGGATGGGAGACCGCCTGGGAATACCAGGTGCTGTAAGCTTTTGCATCTTTTACACACCAAAGGGCGACAAATCACAAGTTTTAACTTTGGATACACGCAATTTCATCATTATTTCAGATTTGACTTCCCCAAATACACAGGCATACAATAGATCTTGTTCTCCAACGTAAACGGTCCCTAGTAACTAGTGTACATTTGTAAATAAATTGAGCATCATGGCTAGAAGTGACTAAATGTTGCCTAATCTTTCTCATCGAGAAATGACACAATTACAGCAACACAAAAAGGAACTCCACCGGACAAAGTTCAGTGCTCACAAGGAGCCTCATTCAACACACACGGTTCCATTCCCATTCATGCAAAGCACGAAAGTGTAAAACTTGGGAACATACTTGAGAGCAAAGATCACATTGAATCTCATTCAAGGCACGGATGTGAATGCAACGGGATGAAATTACTGAAATGATGCCTGCCCTCGAACTGTGATGATGGACTACCCGACTCGCCAATAATATTGGGTTCTGGTGTATTGAAATACAGGAGCTGCTGGATTTGTGTGTTTTCTTACCCCCTCACCATAGTTTGTCAAATGTTTAAACAACTGAACTTATATTCAAGGTTTGTTTCTCTTCATATGTTTTACTGGTTTACATTTGTCTCAGCAACCTGTTGAATGATTCTTCTGCTTTCAAAACAAAATGACAACAGGATGAATGCACACACTTGAAAATACAATACATGCAATGTTATGCATCATAGTGATGCAACCTCCTTTCAGTTTCATACTGCATGTCAATTGAAATCCTTACTGAAATGCACACCTTCTCAAGATTGCGCTTGACTGGCGTGTCAGGCACTCAATTACAGCTGTTTTATCAAGACAATGTGTTCGTTTTGTAATATATAGTTCCGGTCTGGTGTGGCACCCCAGCTAACGCACAACGTTGCCACAATGTTGCCACAACGTTTCGTGTTAGCAGGGACTGTCTGCGGCGCGCTGGTGTGTCCCGGGCTTTAGAGTAGAGAGACAGTTCAACTGTAAGTATGAACGGCAGAAACGGATATTGCCTTCCCTTTAAGTAGAGCGTCAGGGACAGCCTCCCTGGCTTACGGCCATACTAGCCTGAATACGCCCGATCTCGTCCGATCTCGGAAGCTAAGCAGGCTCGGGCCTTGTCAGTACTTGGATGGGAGACCGCCTGGGAATACCAGGTGCTGTAAGCTTTTGCATCTTTTACACACCAAAGGGCGACAAATCACAAGTTTTAACTTTGGATACACGCAATTTCATCATTATTTCAGATTTGACTTCCCCAAATACACAGGCATACAATAGATCTTGTTCTCCAACGTAAACGGTCCCTAGTAACTAGTGTACATTTGTAAATAAATTGAGCATCATGGCTAGAAGTGACTAAATGTTGCCTAATCTTTCTCATCGAGAAATGACACAATTACAGCAACACAAAAAGGAACTCCACCGGACAAAGTTCAGTGCTCACAAGGAGCCTCATTCAACACACACGGTTCCATTCCCATTCATGCAAAGCACGAAAGTGTAAAACTTGGGAACATACTTGAGAGCAAAGATCACATTGAATCTCATTCAAGGCACGGATGTGAATGCAACGGGATGAAATTACTGAAATGATGCCTGCCCTCGAACTGTGATGATGGACTACCCGACTCGCCAATAATATTGGGTTCTGGTGTATTGAAATACAGGAGCTGCTGGATTTGTGTGTTTTCTTACCCCCTCACCATAGTTTGTCAAATGTTTAAACAACTGAACTTATATTCAAGGTTTGTTTCTCTTCATATGTTTTACTGGTTTACATTTGTCTCAGCAACCTGTTGAATGATTCTTCTGCTTTCAAAACAAAATGACAACAGGATGAATGCACACACTTGAAAATACAAAACATGCAATGTTATGCATCATAGTGATGCAACCTCCTTTCAGTTTCATACTGCATGTCAATTGAAATCCTTACTGAAATGCACACCTTCTCAAGATTGCGCTTGACTGGCGTGTCAGGCACTCAATTACAGCTGTTTTATCAAGACAAATGTGTTCGTTTTGTAAAATATAGTTCCGGTCTGGTGTGGCACCCCAGCTAACGCACAACGTTGCCACAACGTGGCATATTAGCAGGGACTGTCTGCGGCGCGCTGGTGTGTCCCGGGCTTTAGAGTAGAGAGACAGTTCAACTGTAAGTATGAACGGCAGAAACGGATATTGCCATCCCTTTAAGTAGAGCGTCAGGGACAGCCTCCCTGGCTTACGGCCATACTAGCCTGAATACGCCCGATCTCGTCCGATCTCGGAAGCTAAGCAGGCTCGGGCCTGGTCAGTACTTGGATGGGAGACCGCCTGGGAATACCAGGTGCTGTAAGCTTTTGCATCTTTTACACACCAGAGCGCGACAAATCACGAGTTTTAACTTTGGATACACGCAATTTCATCATTATTTCAGATTTGACTTCCCCAAATACACAGGCATACAATAGATCTTGTTCTCCAACGTAAACGGTCCCTAGTAACTAGGGTACATTCGTAAATAAATTGAGCATCATGGCTAGAAGTGACTAAATGTTGCCTAATCTTTCTCATCGAGAAATGACACAATTACAGCAACACAAAAAGGAACTCCACCGGACAAAGATCAGTGCTCACAAGGAGCCTCATTCAACACACACGGTTCCATTCCCATTCATGCAAAGCACGAAAGTGTAAAACTTGGGAACATACTTGATAGCAAAGATCACATTCAATCTCATTCAAGGCACGGATGTGAATGCAACGGGGTGAAATTACTGAAATGATGCCTGCCCTCGAACTGTGATGATGGACTACCCGACTCGCCAATAATATTGGGTTCTGGTGTATTGAAATACAGGAGCTGCTGGATTTGTGTGTTTTCTTACCCCCTCACCATAGTTTGTCAAATGTTTAAACAACTGAACTTATATTCAAGGTTTGTTTCTCTTCATATGTTTTACTGGTTTACATTTGTCTCAGCAACCTGTTGAATGATTCTTCTGCTTTCAAAACAAAATGACAACAGGATGAATGCACACACTTGAAAATACAATACATGCAATGTTATGCATCATAGTGATGCAACCTCCTTTCAGTTTCATACTGCATGTCAATTGAAATCCTTACTGAAATGCACACCTTCTCAAGATTGCGCTTGACTGGCGTGTCAGGCACTCAATTACAGCTCTTTTATCAAGACAAATGTGTTCGTTTTGTAAAATATAGTTCCGGTCTGGTGTGGCACCCCAGCTAACGCACAACGTTGCCACAACGTGGCATATTAGCAGGGACTGTCTGCGGCGCGCTGGTGTGTCCCGGGCTTTAGAGTAGAGAGACAGTTCAACTGTAAGTATGAACGGCAGAAACGGATATTGCCATCCCTTTAAGTAGAGCGTCAGGGACACCCTCCCTGGCTTACGGCCATACTAGCCTGAATACGCCCGATCTCGTCCGATCTCGGAAGCTAAGCAGGCTCGGGCCTGGTCAGTACTTGGATGGGAGACCGCCTGGGAATACCAGGTGCTGTAAGCTTTTGCATCTTTTACACACCAGAGCGCGACAAATCACGAGTTTTAACTTTGGATACACGCAATTTCATCATTATTTCAGATTTGACTTCCCCAAATACACAGGCATACAATAGATCTTGTTCTCCAACGTAAACGGTCCCTAGTAACTAGGGTACATTCGTAAATAAATTGAGCATCATGGCTAGAAGTGACTAAATGTTGCCTAATCTTTCTCATCGAGAAATGACACAATTACAGCAACACAAAAAGGAACTCCACCGGACAAAGATCAGTGCTCACAAGGAGCCTCATTCAACACACACGGTTCCATTCCCATTCATGCAAAGCACGAAAGTGTAAAACTTGGGAACATACTTGAGAGCAAAGATCACATTGAATCTCATTCAAGGCACGGATGTGAATGCAACGGGATGAAATTACTGAAATGATGCCTGCCCTCGAACTGTGATGATGGACTACCCGACTCGCCAATAATATTGGGTTCTGGTGTATTGAAATACAGGAGCTGCTGGATTTGTGTGTTTTCTTACCCCCTCACCATAGTTTGTCAAATGTTTAAACAACTGAACTTATATTCAAGGTTTGTTTCTCTTCATATGTTTTACTGGTTTACATTTGTCTCAGCAACCTGTTGAATGATTCTTCTGCTTTCAAAACAAAATGACAACAGGATGAATGCACACACTTGAAAATACAATACATGCAATGTTATGCATCATAGTGATGCAACCTCCTTTCAGTTTCATACTGCATGTCAATTGAAATCCTTACTGAAATGCACACCTTCTCAAGATTGCGCTTGACTGGCGTGTCAGGCACTCAATTACAGCTGTTTTATCAAGACAAATGTGTTCGTTTTGTAAAATATAGTTCCGGTCTGGTGTGGCACCCCAGCTAACGCACAACGTTGCCACAACGTGGCATATTAGCAGGGACTGTCTGCGGCGCGCTGGTGTGTCCCGGGCTTTAGAGTAGAGAGACAGTTCAACTGTAAGTATGAACGGCAGAAACGGATATTGCCATCCCTTTAAGTAGAGCGTCAGGGACAGCCTCCCTGGCTTACGGCCATACTAGTCTGAATACGCCCGATCTCGTCCGATCTCGGAAGCTAAGCAGGCTCGGGCCTGGTCAGTACTTGAATGGGAGACCGCCTGGGAATACCAGGTGCTGTAAGCTTTTGCATCTTTTACACACCAGAGCGCGACAAATCACGAGTTTTAACTTTGGATACACGCAATTTCATCATTATTTCAGATTTGACTTCCCCAAATACACAGGCATACAATAGATCTTGTTCTCCAACGTAAACGGTCCCTAGTAACTAGGGTACATTCGTAAATAAATTGAGCATCATGGCTAGAAGTGACTAAATGTTGCCTAATCTTTCTCATCGAGAAATGACACAATTACAGCAACACAAAAAGGAACTCCACCGGACAAAGATCAGTGCTCACAAGGAGCCTCATTCAACACACACGGTTCCATTCCCATTCATGCAAAGCACGAAAGTGTAAAACTTGGGAACATACTTGAGAGCAAAGATCACATTCAATCTCATTCAAGGCACGGATGTGAATGCAACGGGGTGAAATTACTGAAATGATGCCTGCCCTCGAACTGTGATGATGGACTACCCGACTCGCCAATAATATTGGGTTCTGGTGTATTGAAATACAGGAGCTGCTGGATTTGTGTGTTTTCTTACCCCCTCACCATAGTTTGTCAAATGTTTAAACAACTGAACTTATATTCAAGGTTTGTTTCTCTTCATATGTTTTACTGGTTTACATTTGTCTCAGCAACCTGTTGAATGATTCTTCTGCTTTCAAAACAAAATGACAACAGGATGAATGCACACACTTGAAAATACAATACATGCAATGTTATGCATCATAGTGATGCAACCTCCTTTCAGTTTCATACTGCATGTCAATTGAAATCCTTACTGAAATGCACACCTTCTCAAGATTGCGCTTGACTGGCGTGTCAGGCACTCAATTACAGCTGTTTTATCAAGACAAATGTGTTCGTTTTGTAAAATATAGTTCCGGTCTGGTGTGGCACCCCAGCTAACGCACAACGTTGCCACAACGTGGCATATTAGCAGGGACTGTCTGCGGCGCGCTGGTGTGTCCCGGGCTTTAGAGTAGAGAGACAGTTCAACTGTAAGTATGAACGGCAGAAACGGATATTGCCATCCCTTTAAGTAGAGCGTCAGGGACAGCCTCCCTGGCTTACGGCCATACTAGCCTGAATACGCCCGATCTCGTCCGATCTCGGAAGCTAAGCAGGCTCGGTCCTGGTCAGTACTTGGATGGGAGACCGCCTGGGAATACCAGGTGCTGTAAGCTTTTGCATCTTTTACACACCAGAGCGCGACAAATCACGAGTTTTAACTTTGGATACACGCAATTTCATCATTATTTCAGATTTGACTTCCCCAAATACACAGGCATACAATAGATCTTGTTCTCCAACGTAAACGGTCCCTAGTAACTAGGGTACATTCGTAAATAAATTGAGCATCATGGCTAGAAGTGACTAAATGTTGCCTAATCTTTCTCATCGAGAAATGACACAATTACAGCAACACAAAAAGGAACTCCACCGGACAAAGATCAGTGCTCACAAGGAGCCTCATTCAACACACACGGTTCCATTCCCATTCATGCAAAGCACGAAAGTGTAAAACTTGGGAACATACTTGAGAGCAAAGATCACATTCAATCTCATTCAAGGCACGGATGTGAATGCAACGGGATGAAATTACTGAAATGATGCCTGCCCTCGAACTGTGATGATGGACTACCCGACTCGCCAATAATATTGGGTTCTGGTGTATTGAAATACAGGAGCTGCTGGATTTGTGTGTTTTCTTACCCCCTCACCATAGTTTGTCAAATGTTTAAACAACTGAACTTATATTCAAGGTTTGTTTCTCTTCATATGTTTTACTGGTTTACATTTGTCTCAGCAACCTGTTGAATGATTCTTCTGCTTTCAAAACAAAATGACAACAGGATGAATGCACACACTTGAAAATACAATACATGCAATGTTATGCATCATAGTGATGAAACCTCCTTTCAGTTTCATACTGCATGTCAATTGAAATCCTTACTGAAATGCACACCTTCTCAAGATTGCGCTTGACTGGCGTGTCAGGCACTCAATTACAGCTGTTTTATCAAGACAAATGTGTTCGTTTTGTAAAATATAGTTCCGGTCTGGTGTGGCACCCCAGCTAACGCACAACGTTGCCACAACGTGGCATATTAGCAGGGACTGTCTGCGGCGCGCTGGTGTGTCCCGGGCTTTAGAGTAGAGAGACAGTTCAACTGTAAGTATGAACGGCAGAAACGGATATTGCCATCCCTTTAAGTAGAGCGTCAGGG